>NW_006408729.1:734447-735681 GCF_000296735.1 Chrysochloris asiatica | reverse complement strand
ATTGCATAATATATGTAGTATTGACATTTTCACAATGTTAAGTTTTCCTTAGCTTTGTATATTTTTCCATTTTTGTATGTCTCTTTTGGTTTCTTGTAGTAGTGTTTTGTAGTTTTCATTGTACAGGTCCTTTGTGTTTCTGGTTACATTTTTTCCTAAATATTTCATCCTTTGGGTGGCTATTGTAAATGAAATTGCTTTCCTAATTTCTTTTTCAGCATTTTCATTAGTATAGAGGAGTCCAACTGATTTTTGTATGTTAATCTTATACACTGCTGTTTTGCTGAATATTCCAATGATTTGCAGGAGCATTTTTGCTAAGTCTTTGGGGTTTTCTATGTATAGGTTCATATCATCTGCTAATTCAGAGAGTTTTACTTCCTCTTTGCCAATTTGGATGCCTTTAATTTCCCTAAATTGCCTTATAGCTCTGGCTAAGACTTCCAAAACAATATTGAATAGGGGTGGTGGTAAAGGGCATCTTTTTCTGCTACCTGTTCATCAGGGGAAGGCTTTCAGTTTCTCTCCATTGAGAGTGACGTTAGCTGTTGATTTTGTATATATGCTTTTAATTATATTCAGGAATTTCCCTTCAATTCCTACTTTGTTGAGTGTTTTTTTTTATTTTTATCAGGAATGGATGCTGTATTTTGTCAAATGCCTTTTTTTCTTTTTTTGACTTACATGGTGGATTGCATTATTTATTTTTCTAATGTTGAACCATCCTTGCATTCCTGGAATGAATCCCACTTAGTCATTATGTATTATTTTTTTGATGTGTTGTTGAATTCTGTTGATTAGGATTTTGTTGGAAATTTTTGCATCTATGTTCATGAAGGATATTTTTCTATAATTTTCTTTCTTAGTCACATCCTTCCCTGGGTTTGGTATGAGCGTTATGCTTGCTTCATGGAATGTATTAGAAAGTTTCCCATCCTTTCCTGTATTCTGGAATAGAATTCACTAGTAAAGCCATTTGTACCAGAACTTTTTTGTTTTAAGTTTGCTAATGATCTGATCAATTATTGATAGGTATGGATTAGTTGCTGTCATTATGCTTGTTTTGTGATGCTGCCAGTTTCCTTGTTCTGCGTGTCTTTCCGTACTGAGTTCATGTTTTTTTTTTTTTTTTTCTTGTTTGTTTCCTCATAGTTTTAATGTTTCCATGTTCTTCTTGGATTTTCATTTTCTTGGTATGTTGTGAAGTATTGATTTTCTTTGATATCACCTTATA
>NW_006408729.1:708353-732270 GCF_000296735.1 Chrysochloris asiatica | reverse complement strand
TATTCTTTGATATGTGGTTCAGAGTTCTGGGACCATCCCCTGAAACTGCTTCATCCTTTATTCTGTGTTATTGCTGATAGAGATCCTCACTACACTTCTTCCCAATGCACCATCAAACCCTGCCACATTGATAGAGCAACAACAACATATATTATCTTATTTTGGTCTTATTCCAATCCTGTAATGAGTTATGGTTGATTCCATTTTGAATGTGAAATAGTTAGAAGTTTTGTTTTGTTTTTTTCTCTCCATGTAATGCACTCTTTTTATTAAAAAGTTTTTACATTAGGAAAGTAATATGTTTTCATGGAGAAATAAATTATGTAAGAACAGGGTATGCTGAATTAAAAAATGCTCTCATGACTTTCACCACACTGTTTTACTTCTTCAACTATTCTATCCTATATATTAGCTTGTTAAATGTTGTCAAGTCAATTCTGACTCATAGCCACCTTGTATAGAGTTTCCAAGGAGTGGCTGCTGGGTTTGAACTGATTCAGTTAATGATACAGCACCTGGTGTACTGCGGCAGCATAATGCGCTGGACCACAAAATCAGTTTGAACCACACGATCAGCAGTCCAGACCCACCAGCCGCCCCTTGAAAATACTATACAGAGTTGCTATGACTCAGAATTTACTCAACAACTCTTAACAACAACAAGTAAAAATGGGACACATATGTGCTCATACAATTCTCATGGTGCACAATAGTTATAAAATACTATTCTATTTCTATAATAAAGGTACATATAGGCACACATTTTATTTGTTTTTAAGTATTTCCCAACTGTTATGTAAAAATGCTGGGACAGTGATTGTTTTTTGGGAGGGTTCTAGGAGTCTGGCAGCAGAGATAAATAGAATAGAACCTGCTGCTGTCAACTTATAGTGACCCTAATAAGAAACTCTGGTAGCGTAGTGGTTATGAATCGTGCTGCGAACCGAAAGGTCAACAGTTCAAACTACCAGCTGTTCCGTGGGAGAAAGATGAGGCTTTCTGCTCCCGTAAAGATTTACAGCCTTGAAAACCCTGTACAGGGTCGCTATGAGTCGGAACTGACTCCAGGCACATAACCAACTAACCAAAGGGCAAAATAGAGCTACCCCATAGGGTTTCAAGGCTGTAACTGTTTATAGAAACAGACTGCCACTATCTTTCTCCTACAGACCAGACTTTTTAGTTAATAATCAAGAGCATACGCATTGCAACACTCAGAAGGAAAGGTGAGGAGGTGATATTTGCACATATATACTGTATCAGTTTTCTACTGTTGCATAATACGTTACCACAGACTTAAGCAACTCAAAAGAACTTAGTTTAAAACGGTATCCATTTATTAGTGCACAATCCACAGATTAGACGTTCTCACACAGCCCAAATCTGAGTGGTGGGTTTGGTTTTCATTTGGAGGCTCCCCAAAAATTACTTCCAAACTTATTCAGTTTGTTGGTGGAATTCAATTCCGTGTAATTGTAGGTCTGAGATTTCCATGTCCTTGCTGGCTGTCAACTAGGGACCAATCTGAGATTGTCCCCTCCATCTTCAAACTGGTGACAATTCTTTGAAACCTCACTCTTTAAACCTCATTGATTTCTTCTTCCACTACCCCTCCAAAAATGTTGCCATCAGATCCAACTCATGACAATTCATGTGGGTCAGAGTAGAACTGTACTCCAAAGGGCTTTCAATGGCTGATTTTTTAGTAGATAATGAGAACTTTTTCCCAGGTACATTTGGATGGACTCAAACCACAGCCTTTTTAAGCAGCCAAATATTTTAACCATTTGTACTGTCCAGGAATTACTTTCCAAGAGCTCTGGTAGCGTAGTGGTTACGAATCGGGCTGCGAACCTTAAGGTCAGTGGTTCTAAACTACCAGCTGCTCCGCGGGAGAAAGATGAGGCTTTCTACTCCCGTAAGGATTTACACCTTCGGAAACCCTGTACAGGGTCGCTATGGGTTGGAACCGACTCGACGGCACTGAACAACAACAACAACAACTCAGTCACAAAAAAAGCATTGTGACTTTAAAGGACTCATATGATTATAGTAGGAGCCTGTAAGCTTAAAGCACTCAGTTGGTTATCAAAAGATCTGCAAGTACAAACCAGCCAATTTAGAAGGGGTTAGGGGGAAGGAGTGCTAGTCTTCTTCCATAATGATTTCAGTCAAGATCCATCTGACATCAATATTGATATCCCTCATTCCATATTCTTGTCTGAATCTGGCTCGAACCTCTGGCAGATCCCTGTTAATGTAATGTTGCAGCCATTTTTGAAACACCCTTTGCAAAATTTTACCTGCATGTGAAATTAATGATATTGTCCAATGATTTCTGCCCTTCATAGGGTCATCTCTCTTTGAAAGGGGCACAAATAGGGTTTTCTTCCAATCAATTGGCCAGGTAGCTGTCTTCCAAATTTCTTGGCATAGATGAGTGAGAGCTTCCAAGTGATGCATCAGTTTGTTGAAAGATCATCAATTCCTGAAGCCTTGTTCTTTGCCATTATCTTCAGTACATATTGGGTTTCTTCCTTCAGTACCACCTAGTCTTGAACCATTTCAATGGCTGAACATAGACAATTTCTTTGTAGTACAGTGACTCTGTGTATTCCTTCCATTTCTTTATATGCTTTCTTCATCAATTAATATTTTGCCCAAAGAATCTTTCAGTATTGCAAGTCGGGCTTGAATTTGTTTCTCAATAATTTCAGCTTAAGAATTGCTGAAATTCGTCTCCCCTTTTGGATTTCTAACTCCAGATCTTTGTATCAGAATCTTACTTACAGCTCTTATATTTGGGGAAGTACTTAGAGATCTCTTAGATTTTAAATATTTTTAAATTATGTTTCTATGATAATTTCACAATTTTATTTTTATGATTAAGTTTTTATTTCCTCTAAAATTATATTACTGCAAAATATAAGTGTTTGTCTCTTATTTATTTTCAAAATAGCTGGTCTTTTGTCCTAACACATTTACTGGAAAATCAACATTTTCATCATGTACTAAAGATGCTACGTTTCTCACATACAAACTTCTATTTCCATTTGGGCCTACAATAGTCTGTATTCTATTCCTTTAAGTGCTGTATCCCAGAACCATTTCTGAACTGTTTAATTTTGTTATAGGTTTGAAGAGCTAATATACTTTATGTATATAGCTCAGTAGTTTTTATTTTTAAAAAAGTCTAAATATTCTTAAAAAAATATTTCCCATATAACCGTATATATCTTCAACAACAAATTTACTTCCATTGCATGTTACACCCAGTTTATCTAATAATTTATGGCAAATTGACATGTTTATAATTGCTAAGCTCTATTATAGAACCATTATGTGTTTCCATTTTTTGATGCTAAAGGTACTTGAGCAAACAGACCAGGCATTCTGCTACCAAATATTCACAGCTTGAAAACCCTCTAGAGCAGTTCTATTCTGTACACATGGGGTCACCAGGGAATAGAAGAAACTAATAACAACATATGCCACTCAATATTGCTTTATTTTATTTTTTCATAGAACATACACAGTTATTATTAAGTTTATCTATTTATGTTTGTCTTTTGGTGGTGATTATTTTTTCTTTCATTACATTTTCTAAATGGGTGTTATTTACATATAGGAAAATTATTAACTTCTGCATCTTAACTTGGCAAGTAAACACATTGTTGATTTCTGTTACCATTTTAAACAATTTTCATTTTATTTCTCTTGTGTTTTCCAAGTATACAAGCATATGCAAATGATTATCATATGCTTCTTAATTTGCACATTTATGCCTCTTTTAATTCTCTAGTTCAACAGCATTAGTTAGGTAGTTATAGCATTGTTAGTTTATTTCCAGTAAAGCCAGGATTCCCAATGCCATTTAGTCCCAATAAGGTAGGAATGGGATAGTTATGCTCATAATATGATAAAAATCCAACCTCCAAAACTCACTTCTTGCTGTTTCATCAATTCTGACTCATAACCACCTCATAGGACATAGTAGAACTACACATTAGGGATTGTAAAACTAATATGTACAGAAGCAGTCTTCCACATGTATCATCTGAACACCTTGTGGGTTTGAAATGGGAAATATCATAAATCATAGTTTACAGATGAGAATATAGAGCCTCATAGGAGTTATGTTTAAGTACTATTAGCTGGAAAAGGCCATCATACTTGGTAAATTAGAGGATCAGTACAAAAGAGAAAGACCTACAATAGTAGTGGCAACAAAGGATTATGAGAATGATGCAGGACTGAGCAGTGTTTTGTTCCATGGTATATAGGCCCACTATGAGTCAGCAGAACCAACTCAACAGCACCTAACAACAAACTTGGATAGCCAAAAGTATCTATAAAGGTGTGAAATATTTAACATATAGTTGAAGAAAAAAGATTTGTTCAAGGATATTTAATCAGAGATTAAAAAAATAATTTGAAATAAATTCATACCTAAAAGATGGGGGAAAAATTCATTTACTTATGTTGCATAAATACCTTTTCTTGTTTTTGTGTGTGTGAGTCATCAAATCCTTTCTTATTTCAGTCTTCAACTTTGCAGGCCTGCCTCACAGCACAGTTAACATGGGAGTGATATGTCTTGCTCACTTAATGGTTACAAGTGTTACTATAGTTTGAATGAGTTCTAGCTGAATTTAGGAATGATGTTCTAGTTCTCCTTTTATCTAACAAATGTGACAGATTTACCATTATATTCCACATTTCATTCTGAGTTTTCTTTAGTCTTGGCAACTCTATAATATAGCTATGAAAAACTGTTTCTCTTTAGTAGCATATAAGGTATGCTACATGACAAAAATACTAACAGATGAGAAAGATTTCAAGACTTTTTTTCCTTTTAAGTTTGCTAAGTCCTAAAATTTGCCTTGGCAGGTACATGGCATCTATTTTAGGGAGCTAAATGCTTTGTTGCACTTTTTTCTTGGGCTCTGATTTTCTTCATGCAAGCAGGTTTTTTGCTCAGTCTTGTGATTTTTCTTGACAGAACAAAAAAGGATAAAGCTGAGCTGTTTTGCTTCCCCACTGCTACCCATCAGCAGGAGACCATTAGTCCTTAAAGTAGAACTATTCTTTACTTGTTCTTTTCCTGTTTCTGAGCTTGTTTAAAAGCTTTGTTTTTGTGGCTTTGAGCTGTCTTCCTAATCAGCTCATTATAACTTCAACTTTCCTGTTACCATTTTTGTAGTGCGATGCCATATTTATCCTTTAATAGGCACCGGTTTGTTTTATGCATCTTTTGTATAAAGACTTAAACATCTGAATATATTGGAATACTTCTTTTGCAGCTATATTGTTTCATTTTTCTCATATACCTCATTGTGTATTTCATAATAAGAATTTCATATTTAAACTATTAACCTCCTTGGACCATATACCTTCTCCTTACTTACCAACTATCTCATTATTCAATGTTTTGCATTTATAATAATTTATAATAATAGTGAAAAATAGTAAAAACAGTATACTATACAATTATTCTGTGCATCAGCAATGTAAACCAGACATTTGTTTGGCAGCTATGCAATAATGTTATTTGGCAGGTATTTAATGGATTTCACGACACCATGATAATATTGTCAAAGTCTTCATTTTGCTTGTATCTTCCATCAACACTCAAGGAAGTAGTAGTCAAGAAATCAAACAATTTTGCATTAGGCAAATCTGGTGCCCAAGACCTCTTTAAAGTATTCAAGAGCAAAGATGTTGTTTGAGGACTACAGAATGCCTGATCCAAGTCATGGTATTTTCAACTGCCTCATAGGCATATAAATGTTGGAAAATGAATAAGGAAAACCATAGACAAATCAAAACATTTGAATTATGGTGTTGGAGATGAATATTAGAAGTATCATGGACTTCCAGAAGAACAAAATCTGTGTTGGAAGAAATACAACCACAATGCTTTCTAGAAGCCAGAATGGTGAGACTTCATCTCTCAGATGGAGAAGAACATCATGCTTGGCAAAGTAGAGGGGCAGCAAAAAACAGGAAGACCCCCAACAAGATGGACTGACACAGTGGTAGCAGCAATGAGCTCAAACTTTATAACAATTGTGTGTGTGGCACAGAACCAGGCAGTATTTTTATGCTCTTCATAGGGTCGCTGGGATTTGGAACATACTCAACAGGACCTAAAAACAACATTTACTGTACTGTAAGAAGAAAGTGAGGATTCACTGGAGAATTCTTGCCTTCTATGTGGGAGAAATGGGTTTACTTTCAACCAGTATACCTCATTCATAACCACTAACCATCTATCAATGAAACTTTATTGTGTTGCCATGATACTTAGTCAGTTTCTGTGGAGCAACTAGACTGAAGACAACCTAGAGAGAAATGCCTGACAATCTAATTTCAAAAAATCAGCTAGAAGAACCTGTGGATCACAATGAGTCTATCATGTTGTGGACTGGGATCACTATGAGAAGGATGTACACTTGACAACCATTAACAAGAACAACATCTACTATAAGCCTTTTTTGTTATTGAGTCAGTTCTAACTCATAGTGACCAATATAGGGTTTTTAAGCAGTGGCTGGTGAGTTTGAACAATCAACCTATAAGCTTTAAGATGCCAATATTACTTTCTGGGAAACTAGTATTGTTTATTATAAACAGGATGATGCAGAGTTTGGATTATAATAAATTAGTATGCACTTGGAGTTATACAAAATAATTGGAACTCTTAGATTTGTAAAAATATTTCCATGTCTTCTTTCATCTCAAATTCTTCACCTCTCATTGCTAAGAGGACTACACATACATCTCTTTGGATTGGATACAAGTGAATCCATGCTGGACAGTAAGGAGACAAATAAAATTATTAAATTTGAGGATAGAGAGTGGACTACAGATATTTAAGTAGGTAAATGATATTTCAAAATTATTTGTGAGAAAGTTAGAAATTTGGAAATCAATCAGTTAATGGGAAGTGGAAAGATGGTAGAGGAAGAAGACTTGCTGTGGGAGGTGGATTGCTGAATAGAGGGAGTCCTGAGGAAATGGAAAGACAGAAGTCAGGTCCTACTACTACTGAGTAGTAGGCAGATAAGAGGAAGTAAAAGTAAATGCAATTCTTAGATCTAGGAGGGAGAGTTCATAGAAGTGAGTAAAATTGTGAAGGCATGTTTGTTTAAAGAATATACTAAAACCCACTGTCATAAAGTCGATTCTGACTCATTGACCCTGTATAGGATTTCTGAGGCTATAAATCTTTATAAGAGTAACAAAAATAGGGAGTAGTTAATCTTACATTCCAGAACAGAGGACCCTAGGACAAGCAAGAGGGAAGAGAATGAGTGGAACATGAGATCCTAACCAGAGAAGCAGTGACACCAGAGATGGAGGATGAGGTGATGGCTTGGAGAGCTAGAGCAGCTGAGCACTCTAGACTCATAGAAAGAGAAAGGCTGTGTGTTGGTGGGCAGGAGGCTGGATTGCAAAATGTGTCCTTCAGTTGTTTAAACATATTCCTGTGTAGTTTTTTTTGTATATCAAAAATTAAAACAAAACAAAAGCAAAGCAGGAACAGGGGCAATTATCGTTAACCGATGGCACACAGAGGGGATAGTAATCTTTGTATTGAAACAAAATATGATTGGTTGAGTGCAAAAATGATGTTCTGCCATGTAAACTATCACTGAATTCACAGTAAAAGTTAAAAAAAAAAATGTATAGGAGCAGAAAACGTCATCTTTCTCTCTTGTAGAGACTGGTCAGTTTGAACTGCCGACATTACAGTTAGCAGTTTAATGTTTATCCTATAGAGCTATCAGGAATCATTAAATAAGATAAGAGATAAATAGAAACATTTAGGTTCACAGGCAAATAAGACTTGTTTATAACATATTTCATTAAAATTCAGTGATTTCTCTTTCCAGTTCTTCCTTTCTTTTTTATCCTCTTCTGACATTCAGTAGCACTATATATATGACATAGGAGTCCTGATGTGGTGCTGTAGGATAAGCTTAGGACTGCAAGGTTGGTTTCAACCACAAGGTCAGTGGTTCAAACTCACCAGTAGATTCTTGGAAACCCCATGCTGGGTCACTATGGGTAGGAACTGAACTGACTGCATTTAATAACAACAATACGTATGATAATGGACTGCTGGTGTGGTGCTGTAAGATCAGCACTGGACTGTGAACCATACATGTGACAGTTCAAAACCACCAGCTGCTCCTTGGTAGCCCTATAAAGGGTCACTATGGGTTGGAACCAACTCAGCAGCACTTTACAATACCAACAACAGCATATGTAATATAGGAATCCTTGGGTGTAGAAAACACTTAACACATTAGATTGCTAATTGATAATAGTTGACACATTCAACTGTTGACATACTCCGTTGGAGGTTTGACTCCACCCAGAGGCACCTCAAAAGAAAGGTCAGGCAATCTACTTCCAAAAATACAATCATTGAAAACACTTTGCAGCATAATTCTATTCTGACACAAGTGAGGTCACCATAAGTCAGAACTGACTCCATGGTACTGCTTTTGTAAGTGTATTTACATGTCATCCATTATCTATCATGTGGAGAAAATTTAGACTGTCATTTATGATGTGAACTTTTAAATTAAAAACAATAGTTTACTTATGACTCAATGAGAGACCACATCAGACCATATAAAAGAAATGAAAATGCACAAAGAATAATTAAATAAAGGAGATAAAAAGCAAAATAGCTATCCTCAAATTTCTTCCTATTGATAGAAGATCAAAGAGGGTCATAAAAAATTGTAACCCACTGCTGTGGTTACAGTTCTAATATATAAATAAATATATATTTTGAATAACAAATTTTTCCATGAAAAATGTGAATTAATGTTGGAGTGACATGGATAAAATGATACTATGTTTTCAATACTCATGGGAGCAGCAGTGAAGAAATCAAATGACTTATTGCATTAGACAAATCTGCTGCAAAAGAACTTTTTAAAGGTTCAAGAGCAAATATATCAGGTTGAGCATTAAGGTGCACCCGACACAATCCATGGTATTGTCAATAGTCTCATATATATGTGAAAGTTAGAATATGAATTAGGACAACTGTACTTGATGCATTTGAGTTATGATAGTGAAGAAGAATATTAAAAGTACCATGGACTGCCAGAAGAACAAATAAATCTGTTGAAAGAAGAACAGCCAATTTGCTTCTTAGAAGCCAAGAGGCCAGACTGACACCTCACATACTTGAGGCATATTATTAGGAGTGACCAGTCCCTGGAGAATGACATCATGCTTGATAACGTGGAGAGTTAGTGGAAAAGAGGAAGACCCTCAACAAGATGGATTGGAACAATGGCAACATCGATAAACTCAAGTGTCACAATGATTGTGAAGTTGGTGCAGGACAAGGCAGTGTTTCTGTTGTTCATAAAGTCACTACGAATCAGTACTGACTCAATGGCACCTAACAACAGCAACATTCTTTTAATTGAACCAGAAGGATTAAAACTAGTATTTTTCTTATAATAATCAATTTAATATAACTAAAATTAAAAACAAATGTTAAAAACAAATGTTAATGTCAACAGATATAAAAGACCATGTAATAAACATTCAAAAATCTGTTAGAAATTATGTTTTAGTTGATATCTTGCAATAACAGTCGTGTTAGGTTAGTGGTAAAATTCTCACCTTCTATGTAGGAGACAACAACCCATCTGTCAAAGAAAGCATGTGTGTTGGTATGACGCTGAATTGTTTCCATGGAGTTTGCAAACTAGAACAAATTGTGAAAAAAAGACTAGTGATCTACTTCTGAAAATCAGTTAATGAAAATAACTATGGGTCACAATGATTCCATTCATCACTGATTTTTTTGGATAAAGCAGGACTGAGGAGTATTTCCTTTGGTTACGGGGTTATCATTAGTCAGGGGTCAAGTACATAATAGTTAACAACAGCATTATAATATGTGAACACATCCTGCAATGAAACAACAATTTTTTTACACTTTTTATGAATATACATTGTACTTTTATCTACTCAAAGACCATAAGAACAAATCTTGCAATAATTCTCAGTCGTTTTGCAAACAGTACATGTAGTGTGGTGAATTACTTCATATGGCTTTTCTACCCAAAGTCTTTTTAACTCCCACCAATCAACATTTTTTCCTGATTGGTCTGGGTAAGAGAAGGTGGGAGAAGAAGTTGATAGAACGATATTATTCAGCTGTGAATGATAGTGAACAGTGCTAATTGTGGTTTTAAAAACTTTTGAATCCAACAAGGATTAGTCAATTTTGCCATCCTGCTGGGTTTAAAATAAGCCCATGAAGAAACAGCAAGGGCGATCTCACTTCCATCAAGGAAGAAGATCTAGGAGTAGAATAGCTCCCTTTGGACTCTGAGATTTCTGTATTTCAACTTCTTTGATCCAGGACACAGACAACATTGGCACCAGAGTTATCACAGAGGAGTGCTAGAAGCAGAAACAAAAGCAAGAGTACAAGACTGACCTCTGCATTTTTGGTTCTGACCCACATAGCAAGTAAAGATGAGGGTCTTTGGGAAGGAGCCTCACTTGTAGAGTGGATGCCTACAGGCACTTAATTGAGGAGCTAGGTTTGTTGACTCATGGAGCTGGAGTTAAGCACCTTTAGGCTGGGGCTTATAGTAAAATAAATTGTCCTATGGTCATTTATCCCACCACTCATTTGCCAGTTTGTTGTACTGTGGTAGCTTGCATGTTGTTGTCATTCTGGAAACTATGCCACCATATTTTAAATATCAGCAGGGTCACACACATAGTGGATAGATTTCAGATGTGCTTCCAGACAAAGATTAGGAAGAAGGAGAGACAGACTACTGCAGAATATTTAGTCACTGAAAACCTTATGAATACCAGTGGAACACTGTCAGCACCAGAATATTGAAACATGATAACGATCACCAGAATATTATTAGAAATAGGCCATAAAATAAGTCCATCAGGTTGGAAAACACTAAAAATACAAATGGGGAAGAGCTATCTGCTCAAAGTAGAGTTGTCCATGATGACACAAATGGACTAAGCGTTCTGTACCTTCATTTGCTGATGGGGCACAACTTAAAATGAGGAGAAAAACCTGTAAATATCCATTAGTAGTTGGAACAAGGACATATACAAAGCACAAATCTAGGAAAATTGGAAGATATCAAAAATGAAATGGAATGCATAAACATCGATATCCTTGGCATTAGTGAGCTGAAATGGACTGGTTTGGCCATTTGACTCTGACAATTACAGGGTCTATTATGCTAGGAATGAAAGATTGAAGAGGAATAGTATCACACTGATCATCAAAAACAGCATTTCAAGATTCATCTTGAAGTACAATGCTGTCTGTGACAAGTCACTATCCATATACCTACAAGAAAGACCAGTTAAAACAACTATTATTCAAATTTACACACGAATCATGAAAGTCAGTAAAGGTGAAATGGAAAACTCTACCATTTTTTTCAATCTGAAATTGATCAAATATGCAATCAAAATGTATTGATAATTACTGGTGATTGGAATGCAAAGGTTGGAAACACAGAGGAAAGATCAGTGATTGGAAAACATGGCCTTGGTGATAGAAAGTATGCTGGAGATCATATGATCAAATTTTACAAGTGCAATGACTTGTTCATTGCAAATACCTTTTTAACAACAACAACAAAAAGATGACTATACAGATGGAATGCACAGAAATCAAATTGAGTACATCTATGGAAAAAGAAAGTGAAATGTTCCTTATCATCAACCTAAACATGACCAAGGGTAGACTGTGAAGCAAACCATCAATTGCTCATATACAAGTTCAGGTTGAGATGGAAGAAAATTAAAACAAGTTCTTGAGAGCCAAAATATAACCTTGAACATATCCCACCTGAATTTAGACATCATTTCAAGAACAGATTTGATGCATTAATATTAATGACCAGAAGATTTGTGGGATGACATCAAAAACATCATACAGGAAGAAAGCAAAAGGTCATTAAGAAGACAAGGAAGAAGGAAAAGACCAAAATGGATGTCAGAAAAGACTGTGAAACATACTCTCCAGCATAGAGACGCTAAAACAAATGAAAGAAATAAGTAGATAAAAGAACTTAATAGGAAATTTCAAAGGGCAGCTCGAGAAGACAAAGTCACTTATTTAATGAAGTGCACAAAAACCTGAAATTAGAATGCCAAATGTGAAGAACACACTCAGCACTTCTCAAGCTGAAAGGCTTGATTTACAATATTCAAGGATTCTATGGACAAGCCATTGAATGATGCAGAAAGCATCAAAAGAAGATTGAAGGAATGCAGAGTAACTGTACCCAAAAGTAATGGTTCACGTTCAACCATTTCAAGAAGTATCATATGGTCAAGAGCCAGTGATACTGAAGGAAGAAGTCCAGGATCCACTGAAGGCATTTTCAAATAACCGAGCTCCAGGAATTGGTGGAAATATAGATTGAAATTTTTCAACAAGCTGAGACAGCATTCATCTATGCTTAGAAATTTGGAAGACAACTACCCCCCCCAACTAATTGGAAAAGAACCATATTTGTGTCAATTCCAAAGAGAGGTGACCCAATGGAATGTGGAAGTCATTGGATAATATCATTAATATTGCAAGTAATATTTGTGTAAAGATAATTCAAAAAAGGCTGCAGCAGCACATTGATAGGAACTGCCAGAGGTTCAGGCCAGATTCAGACGGGATGTGAAATAAGGGATATCATTGCTGACTTCAAATTGATTTTGGCTCAAAGCAGAGGATACCAGAAAAATGTTTACCTGTGCTTTATGGATGATGCAAAGGTTTTCGATTGTGTGGATCATGACAAGCTATGGACAACATTGAGAAGTATGAGTATTCCAGAACTCTTAATTTTACTCATGAGAAACCTCTACATATACCAAGAAGCAGTCATTTGAACAGAACAAGGGGACACTGAATGGTTTAAAATCAGGAAAGGTGTGTGCCTGTGTTGTATTCTTGCATCATACTTATTCAATCTATGCTGAGCAAATAATCTGAGAAAGTGGATTATATGAATAAGAGTTTGGCATCAAACAACCTGGGATATACAGATGATACAATCTTGCTTGCTGAAAGTGAAGAGAACTTGAAATACTTACTGATGAAGATCAAAGACCACAGCATTTGATATGGGTTGCATCTCAATGTAAAGAAAACAAAAATCTTTACAACTGAACCGATAAATAGCATCAAGATAAATGGAGAAAAGATTGAGTTTGCCAAAGACTTAATTTGCTCATATCAATCATCAACACTCATGGAATTAGCAGTCAAGGACTGAAAGGATGTATTGCATTAGATAAATCAGTTGAACAACACCTCTTTAAAGTGTTTAAGAGCAAAGTGAACCTGAACAAAATCATGGTATTTTTAATAATCTCATGTGAATGTGAAAGTTGGGCAATGAATAAGGAAATCTGTGTAAGAACTGATACATTTAAGTTATGGTGTTTGAGGAGAATATTAAAAGTACTATGGGGTGGAATCTTGAACTGCATCCAGAATCTTTTGAGGTGGGAAATCTCCACTTGAAAGGACAAGCAGACCAACCTGGAGCAACTAGAAGAACAGAAGATACTTCTTGAAAGAAAGACCAGCAAGCAAAACCAAAAACAATAATGGCAGTCCGACTGACAAGAACAAGCAAGTTGTCTGCCCAAGAGCCATCAAGACAAGTGGTCAGGTTCCCTCAGGGCAAACTCCCTTGCAAGACTAAGACTCAAGGGGAATACACGAGCAGGCATGTGGTCTGACTGGTGACCACATTGGTCACCGATAAGGGAAAGTGGGGGAAAAACAGCAATGAAGTTGTGAGCTAAGTTCGACCACATTCAATAGACTCGTATGAACCCTGTTGAGACCTGGTTGGGAAGCAGTATGGCAAGTCCTGGGGACTCCTGGGCCCAGAGACATTGAGATGGCCACAGAGGACTAGAGCAGAGAGTGAAGCATACAGCTGATAAGAAGTGAGGGAAGATACATAAGAACACCCATATTTGCAAATAATAACCCTCTTGACCTGGCTTCAATGGCAAAACCATTGAACTCGACTAGAAGAAGAAACAAGAAGAAAAAAAGTGTAATCTGATACAATATGATGAACTCAACTTATGCTTATGGTTGTAGTAGCTCAAAAGAGGGAGCAAATCTTTAAAACGAGGATCATTCCCACCCCCATGATACACAGGGTATGGGGATGGCCAACTTAGACATTGGCTACCCAAAATAGGGGTCTACAAAGGCAAGAAGTGACTGGCTGACAAGCTTTCAAGAGGTAGCCTAGAGCCAGAGGATGTGCAAGATGGTAGAATTTCCATTGAGTGGTTTCCAATCTGTCTGGACGGGACTGATGAAAGGAGATGGGAATAAGACTCCTGTGGTACAATAGCGAATAATTGCCATCAGGATTGACTGTGAAGGTCAGAAATGTAAAGGTAAATGTTTTGTAACAAAAGGAGGGAAGTGGTTGACTTTGCAGTCCAGGAGCCCCTGGGACCATCAAGGGAGAAGAGTGGAGTGCTGGACTCTACTCAGAGAAGCAGTGATCCCTGAGATGGAGGCAGAGATGATGACGTGGAGAGATGAAGCAACTGGGGACTCTTGACCCAGGGAGGGAAAGGGGCTGTGTGCTGACAACCGGGGGTGGGGTAGGCTTGTGGGGTGTACCTTTGGATGTTTGATGAGGCATGGAGGGGCTTGTAACCATGGCAATGAAACAAAATACGATAGGATGAATATAAAGCTAATGTTCTCCCATGTAACCTATCACACAATTAAAACTTTTTAAAAAAGTGCTATGGACTGCCAGAAGAACAAACAAATCTGTGTTGAAAGAAGTACAGTAGAGTGTTCCTTAAATCCAGGATGGCCAGACTTCATCTCTCATACTTCAGACATATTATTAGGAGGGACCAATCCCTAGAGAAGGACATGATGCTTGGTAAAGGGGAGAATCATCAAAATAGAAGATCCCCAATGAGATGGATTAGCAAAGAGGCATCAGCCTTGGGCTTAATCATAGCAATGATTGTGAGATAGTCACAGGACCGGGCAGTGTTTCATTCTGTTGTGTATACGTTTGCTATGAGTCAGTACCAACTCAAAGACACATAACAACAACAATATGGGCATTTGTCAGCAGTACTTAATGTGTTTTGTAACATTACTGGAGTAGGGTAGAGACCAAGGATTTGAAAGGCACAGTACCAGAGACTGTGGCCTGCCTATGGGCTTGGCTGAGAAGAGGCTGTCCTGACTGAAATAAGTGTGTTTTCAGCATTTCTAATTCTGAATTGTTACTTATTAACTTCCTTAAAAAAATCTCATAACTGTGAGTTGGTTGCATCATTTCTATGTGGCTATTGCAATTAATGATTGAACCCAGCTGAGAAATAGAAGATGCTGTAGAAGGATGGTTGGTCGATGTTACATGTGGTAAAGAAGGTTAGAGAATGGAGGAATTTCTGACCCCAGCCTCATAGGTATTGTGTTTGGACTAGTTTCATTCTTCTCCTCCCTGGTGAAGTCAGAGGTCAAGCAATATTGTATTCCATGCCCTTTTTACAATATAAAGTCACTTCCTATTTTGTGATCTGATGTGTGTAGCCAGTCAGTTCCTTTACAGCAGTTTCTTTGAAGGTGTGAATAGATGTCCTTGCAAAGCTCACCCTTTGGATTTTGAATTTATCTCATTATATGACCTGTGGTTCTTAGGAGTTAAGCTTACAGCCACTGGTTTGCTGCTTGAGCTATAAATTTTGGATTTACCAATTCCCACAATGTTGGTAAATCGAACTTGCTATGCAGGCTACAGATTTTGGGTTGTTAACCTCTGCAACCAAGTGAGCTAGAAGTCTTCAGCCTGTCCCTTGACCCATGGATTAGGAATTTGCCAGTCCTTAATTTCTCAAAATTGTGTTAGCCATTTCCTTGAAGTAAGTTTTTCTATCTATATATTAATATGTTTCACTGCTGTTTGCTCTTTTAGAAAACCCAGAGTAAGTCTGTTGATTATAATTTCATTACACTCTTCTAAGGTACTTATTAAATTAGAAGATTACTGGATCCTACTACACAATCGCTAAATCAGAGTTTGAAACTTGAACTCAGGAAATTGCATCTTAAACAAAGTGCTTTAGGAAATTTTTATGTTCACAGTTGTTGTTGTTGTTAAAAAGTTCTTTTGCAGCAGATTTGCCTAATGCAACGTGTTGTTTAATTTCTTGACTTCTGCTTTCATGAGTGTTGATGAAATGAAATGAAGTCCTTGACAAGTTCAATCTTTTCTCCTTTGATAAGAAAGTTGTTGATTGGTCCAGTGGTGAGGATTTTTGTTTTCTTTACATTGAGATGCAATCCAAACTGAAGGCTTGATGTAATCCCACAACTCTTCTGGTCTTCTGTCTTTAGTGCTTAATGTATCAAATCTGTTCTTCAGATGATCTCTAAATTCAGGTGGGGTATATTCAAGGTCATATTTTGGATCTTGTGGACTTGTTTTCATTTTCTTCAGCTTCAGTTTGAATATGCTCATGGTAGAGAGTCGTTTTTTTCTAGAAATAAACAACATCTAATAAGAGAGTCCTTGTGTGGCACTGTAGGATAAGCATTGAATCAAAAGGTTAGTTGAATTGCAATGTTGGTGGCTCAAACTCAATAGCTACTCCTAGGAAACCCTATACAGAGTTGCTATGATTCAGAAAAGACTCAATAACACTTAACAACAATATGAGTAATGACTAAATATACATGGACAGAGCATAAAGTAGTGAAAAAAACATTGTTAAAAAACAAACAAACAAACAAACAAACAATTCATAGAATTGCCCAGGTATGAATCCATAGTAGAAGTTTAATATTTGTGAGTAATTAATTAGATATTTTATGGATTGAAACCTGAATTGCTATGGAGACCAAAGTATTTGGCATTTTTAAAGCAATATCTTTAATTAGATTTCATTATAAGGAAAGGAAACAAGTCTTTATGTTTTGTTTTTGAAATGAGACATAAGCCATTTAAATGATAAAAAATAAAATATTAAAAGTTAGTGTAGGAGAAGAAATGAGAATGGAGATTAAATATATCTGTGATAGACTTAAAAAAAAAAAAAGAAGAAGAAGAAGATCCATTTCTACCAAAATTTCCTTCTTTCCTCAGTGATACAGGTTTTAAACTTACAAATGCTTGCCATCTGGAAAAGAGAAGGTTTTAGATGTAAATCTGTTGATTATTTAATTGAAATTCTAAAAGTCCAACTGAGACTCATTCTACTCTGACAGAATGAAATAAAGATTGATCCAATTGGTTCAGATTTTATGCCTATTGGGAATACATTCAGCTGACAACAGGAGCTTAATCAAATCAGGTTTATTTTTCTCACATAACAAGGCTCTAGGCAAGTAAAGACTGGTGTTGGTGCAGTTTTTCTGTGGTGTCATTTAGAATCCATATACTCTCAGTACGTCTAGTCCACTGTCCTCAGTATGTTTTCTTTACTTCAGGTTTATCATCTCATGATTGCTCTGTTATTTGATTAAGCTCATTTTCAAAACATGCAGAATAAGATGGGAGAAAGAGTGGTATTATCTGTTGCTTTTTTAAAATGTCAACAAATAAAATATTTTCCAGAAACTCTGTAGTGGATTTCCCTTTTGGATGTTTGGGTCTTTAGTAAGGACAACCATATTGCACTATCTATTTTTTGTTGTGGGCATCAGTGGAAAGGGCAATAGGCAAATCACTTTTGATTTGACCAAAAAACAGTGTCTGCCATAATTTCCTTTAATTCCCAGCATTTCAGGAGCCTGGATTCTTTAAGGACAAGAGAGGTGAGAGCTTAACAAAATAATAGATATATTTTTTTATGGAACTTAACTATAATGTCTAGTTTTCTAACCTATTATTCCCTAAATCTTGCTAATTGTTTTACTTACTGCACATTTTGGCCCTACATATGACAAGTATTTCCCAATGGATTGTTTCTTATCCCTTTTCCCTTTCTGGTAATATGATTTAATGTTGGGGAAATAATATGGTTTAATGGTGAGGAGAATAAGTTCTGGAGGAAGATAGCCCTGGTCTACTTACTAGCTGTGTGACTTAAACCAATTATTAGCTTTGCTGCTAGTCACCCAGTCTGAAGAGCAAAGATGTCAGCTTGAGGATTAAGGTGTGCCTGACCCAAATCATGGTATTTTCAATAACCTCATATGCATGTGAAAGTTGGACAGTGAATAAGGAAGACCATAGAAGAATTGATGCTTTTGAGTTATGTTGTTTGAGGAGAATATTGAAAGTGCCATGGGCTGCCAAAAGAACCAATAGATCTGTTTTGGAAGAAGTGCAGCCAGAGTGCTCCTTAGAGGCCAAGATGGCCAACTTTGTCTCTCATACTTTGGACATATTGTCAGGAGTGACCAGTCACTGGAGAAGGATATTATGTTTGGTGAAGGGGAGGATCAGAGAAAAAGAGGAAGACCCCCCAATGAGATGGATTGGCCAAGTGGCAGCATCGATGGACTCAACATGACAACAATAGCGAGGTTGGCCCAGGATCAGTCAGTTTTTCCTTCTGTTGTGCACTATGTGTCACTATGAGTCAGTACCAACTCAATGGTACCTAACAACAACAACAGTCAAGCTACAGTCAGATCCTATAAAATCCCACCATCCAGACAAAGGACAATACGAGCTGCTATACCTCAGATAGACAGCCAACACTTGCTATAATTACTCTGAATTGAGTAATAAGAAAAGTGAAAAGGGAAGTCCATCTCCTGATCGCATCTACCTGGAGGCAATCAGAAAGCTTAATAATACATCAACATACATTCATCTAATTATTGAAAACCCATGTAATTATTAAAGATGCCCAAGAGACAGTCAAAGATTTTGGCCCAAGTCCAGAAAGAAGATAGCATAACTGAAAAAAAAACAAAAAAAACAAAAAACAAAAAACAAAACCATGAGCTGCAGGTAGATCTAGACTTCCTATTGGAAGGAGGGTAGGCTTTGGAACTGTTTGAAAAGACATTCAATAGAATAATATTGAGGTGCATCCAAATGCTCATCATAGTGGTTTAGAAAATAAGGAAGAATTCAGAAAAACACTATAGGAACAATAAAATATAGATATAGCATTGGAAACAATCAAAACCTGCAAAAAGAGGTTTGAACAATTAATAATATGATATCAGAAATGAACAATACACTAAAAGGGCAAAGGAATAGAACTGAAGAGATGGAAGCCAGAATCAGTGAGTTGGAGCACAAATCTTTAGATACTGCTAATATAGAAAAGCAAGCAGAAAAAAAACATAAAAAATCCTGAAGAAAGTCTAAGATTCATGTGGGACAACATTAAGTGAGTAACTTGAGAAATATTGGAATTCTGGAACAGGAAGACTCACACAGGACAACAGAGAAGATAGCTGAAGAGCTGTTGGAAGAAACTTTCCCTAACATCTCGAAAAATGAAAAGACAAGCATTCAAGAAGCTCAAGGAACCCCAGTAAGGAAAAACCCCAAAAGAAAATCAACAAGACATATCATAATCAAGCTCTCCAAAATCAAAGACAAGGAGAGGATCCTGACAGCAGCTAGGGTAAAGAGAAGTGTTACTTTCAAAGGCAAGCAAATTAGATTAAGCTCTGATCTTTCAGCAGAAATGATGCAGGCAAGAAGGCAATGGGGAGACATATATATAACCCTGAAAGAAAAAAAACCCTGCCAACCAAGAATCATCTACCCGAAAAGTTGTCAATCAAATACAACAGTGTAATAAAAACATTCCAAGATAAACAGAAACTAAGAGACTTTGTCAAAGCCAACCCAACCCTTCAAAACATCCTAAATGGAGGTCTTTGGACTGAGAACCAACAAGAATGGACAACAACCAAAGATTGACATGTGTTGCAACACTACGTGAAACTCAATCAATAGAGGGAAGAGTCCAGAACAGAAGATAACTACAAGAAAGAATTCAGAGGATATGGGAGGTCAGTCTACGATTAAAGCAATTACAATGTGAAAGAAGGTAAAAATATAGGAACAGAGATCCAGGTGATGAGGAGGTCAGGTAGTTTGCAGGGTAAAATAGACTGTTTTAAATAGATGGAAAAGGTAATCGATCATAGGATAACCTCAAAGAAACTTAATACTTCACAACATACCAAGAAAATGAAAATCCAGGAAGAACATGAAACATTAAAAATACAAAGCTTAATAAAAGACACCTGTACTAAATGAAAGAAAGAAAAAAATTTCTTTGTTGGCTATCAGGGGTGGGAGGGAGGGAACAGTAGAGCACAGGTTAGGGGATAGATACATCATAGTTTTAGAGTTGGGGAGGGCAATACACAATAAGGGAGAGGGGCTGGAAGAACAAGGTAGATAGAACACTTTGGCAAGTTTGCAGGGGCTAAAGGGGACAGAGGTAAACAGTGATGTATGCTCAAACTTGGAAAAACAGGACTCTGTGATACAGGCATAGTCTGAAGAGGGGAAATAATGTTAAAATGCTTGACTTATGTATATTAGTGTCCCTTGCCTACGATTGTAAAATAGACACTTGAGTGAGATAGAAAGGAATATCAGGAAACATGATTACAGAAAACTTTTAAGTCCATCTTCAGTCTATAACTGATTGGAATATTTAAAAATAGTTATAGAACTTGCCCATTGAAATAGACTTCTTGCAGAGCCTTTGTAGTGTATAGGACCTTAGGTACAATCCTGAGCTCCATCTAGAACCTTCTAAGGTTGGACATTCCCACTTGAAAGGACATGCAGATCAACTTGGAGTGGCAAGAGGAACTGAAGATACTTCTTGAAAGAAAGATCAGCAGGGAAAATAGAAAATAAAAATGGCAGTATGATTGGCTACTACAAGAAAAAGCAAGTTGTTCGCTGGGAACCATCAATGCAAATAATCAAGTCCCTTGAGGAGAAACTCTCCTCCAAGACTAAAACTCAAATGGAACACACAAGTAGGTATGTAAGCTTGCTAGTAATCACGTTGTTCTGCCAGTGAGTGGAAGTGGGGGAAAGGCAGCAATGAAGATATGGGCTGAGTTCAACCACGTTCCATAGACTCCTGTCGCTTGGAAATGAGAGAGAGGAGAGCAAGGGCTGGTTGGTCTGAAGTGTGGTGAGACCTGGGGACTTGGGAGCCCATGGACAAGGACTTAGCCACAGAGGGCTAGAGCCAAGAGTGAGACATCCAGCTGATATGAAGTGAGGAGTGATGCACAAGGATGTCCAAAGTTGCAGATAGTACCCATATGACCTAGCTTCAATGGTTTGATGATCAGATATCAAATAGAGAATGATAAAGAAATTTGATAAAGAAAAAAATGTAAATTGCTACATTCTGCTGAACCTGACTTATACTTATGGATGTAGTGGCTCAAAATACCAACTGAGAGGAAAGGAGTTTTTACATCAAGGATCAAACATATCCTCTCTGTACACAGGATTTATATGGATGGGCAACTTAGACATTAACTACCTAAAATGGAGGGGCTATAAAGACAGGAGCTCTGGTAGTGTAGTGGTTACGAATTGAGCTGCGAACCACAAGGTCAGCAGTTTGAAACTACCAGCGTTCAGCAGGAGAAAGATGAGGTGTTCTGCTCCCGTAAAGATTTACAGCCTCGGAAACCCCGTGCAGGGTTGCTATGGGTCGGAATCGACTCCATGGCACATAACTACAACAACAACAATAAAGACATGAAGGCTTGCAAGTTTTCAAGGGGGAGTTTAGTTTCAGAGTGCAGGGGAGGAAAGAAGCCACATCTTGTCTAGAAGGGTCTGGCAAAGGAAGATGGGGATAAGATTCCTATAATTCAATAGTGAGCAATTGTTATAATGATTAATTGTGATTGTCACAACTCTAAAGGTAGATGTTTTGTAACACAAAGCGAGGAGCAGTTCATCTTACATTCCAGGAATAGAGGACCCTAGGACTATCAAGGGAGATGAGCATGAGTGGAATATGGAACCCTATCCAGAGAATCAGTGACACCAGAGATGGAGGCAAAGATGATGACATGGAGAGATAAAGCAACTGAGGACTCTAGACTCATGGAAAAAGAAAGGCTGTGTGCTGGCGGCCAGTAGGCAGACTTGCAGAATGTGCCTTTGGGTTGTTTAAAGGATTATATATTCATGAGTGTTTTTGTGTACATAAAAAATACACAACAACAACCACAAAACAAAAACAGAGGGAATAGAAGCAAATACTGTTGAATGGTGATGCATGGAGGGGATTGTAATCATTGCAATGATTGAAATACGATAGGATGAATGCAAACCTGATGTTCTTTCATGTAAACTATCACTCAATGCACTCAATACAAGCTTTAAAAAAAAAGGAAAAAAAAAAAAGCTTTGTACATTCCCAGAGCAGAGAGAGGCCTGCCCGTGGGCACAGCTGAGGAGAGGTTGTCCTGACAGAAACAATTGTGCCCTGAGCATTTCTGACCCTAAATTATAACTTATTAATTTCCCTAATGAGCCCCATAACTGTGAGTATAGTGTTATGAGTTTCGTATGGTCATTGCAATGAATTGCTGAAACTAGCTGAGTTGTAGAGAGTGCTACAGAAGGAATGTTTGGTGTCATTTTTTGCAGATGTAATGGCATATTTTTATGTAATATGTGTGTATGCATGTGCCTTATGTTTCTGTGTGAGCAGAGGATGGTGTGAAGTTAGAATATTTTCAGAGAACCTACTCAGGCCCAATATTTCTTCTTCTCTGAAAAATTACTTAACAAATTTTAATTTGTAGAGCAATTTTGTAACAAAAGAAAACAAAATCCATATAACTTTGTAAAATAAAAAAATTAAAAGCTTTATGATTCCCTTCAATAAAACTTATGTTACCCCTCACATATGCATGCATAGTCTCCATTTTGTTAGTGCTTTCTTAATTTTTTTATATAGAAGAAAATATTAATAAAAGGCAAAATGGTACTTCAACAATATTTTTTCAAGAATAGCATACTTAATTTAGGGAAAATATATTCTGACTGTAGAATGGTAGGACACTTGGAAAGAAAGGGGCCTCAGGGGGAGAAGGATGCTGCCTGGAAGTGTGAAAGAAATCCAAGTGCAAACTGTATCTACTTATAATTTTACTTGTATTCAGCTCTAGTTTCATTGCTCAATGAAGACATTTACTTCATAGCTTATAGATGCAATTTTTGTTGCCTTTTGTGTTGAAATAATTGAAGTTAATCCCCCTGAAGGAAATATCAAACTGATGTAAGATTATAAAGTCATTAAGAGAATATTAATTAAAAAAATCCTTAGGGTAGGCAGCATGGATATTAAAGTTTTGTTATTGTTGTTAAGTGCTGTTGAGTTGGTTCTGACTAATAGTGACCCTGTATAGGATTTCAGATGAGCAGCTGGTGAGTTTAAACCACTTATCTTGTGGTTCTGCTATTCATAAGGTTTAGAGTGACTAACGATTCGGAAGAAGTTTGTCATTCTTTCTTCCTAGTCTGTCTTTGTCTGGAAGCTCATCTGAAACCTGTCCACCATGGGCGACCCTGCTGGTTATTTAAAATACCAGTGGCATAACCCTCAGAATCACAGCAACTCAAGCCACCACAGCACGACAGATAGACAAGTTGTGGACATTTGATTTTATGTCAAAACTGTCACTTTAAATTTTGATATCAATCCTAAGATGTTCTCTCCCAAGATGGTGGCTCCAGGAATAGCTGAGCATCTTGAATTAAAAAACAATGGATTTCTTGATTCTCCTACAAATTCCCCTAGCTGTAAGCCCTCCAGTCCTCCAAATATTCCTTTATATGTGTTTCAGAGTTCCAGCATCATCCCCTGAGCCTGCTTGTCCTGGTATTCAGTGTTGTTA
>NW_006408729.1:705309-706388 GCF_000296735.1 Chrysochloris asiatica | reverse complement strand
AGTCAGTTCTGACTCGATGGCACCTGACAACAACAATCTTGTTCAAATCGACCTTTCAGTCCAGTGCATTATCCTACAGTGCCATACCAGGCCTCTAATGATAGTTTCCTTGCTGTTGTTTTTATGTGCTGTCAAGTTGGTTCCGACCCATAACTACCCTGTATAGGGTTTCCAAGGAGCAACTGGTGGGTTTGAACGGATCACCTTGTGGTTCACAATCCAGTGCTGACCCTACAATGCCACACCAGAAGTATAATGGTAGTTTTAGGCCCTGTCAATATACAGAGAAAGCTCTGGCAAAGCAGGAAATACAAGCAAAATGCTCAATTTCTGACATTCAAACACAGGATTATGTGACAATATAGATTTCTAAGAAGTCCTGTTATGGTGCTATAGGATAAGCATAAGGTTAATGGTTCAAACCCACTAGCTGTTTCTTGAAAGATCTATACAAGGTCGCTATGAATTGGAACTGACTCGATGGTATGGGGCAGACTCTAGTAATGAGTAAAATGATAACTATTTTGCTGTGACAATCCAATTTTCATGCACAGCACAACTTTTAGAGAGTGAAAGCAATTATTCTGTGACAACAGATATAAACTGAAACTTGGGCAAATGAAGGTCCCAAAGGCTTTACTCTATTCACATCATCATGGTCAACTCTACTTTGAGGAGGCAGCTCTTCTCCTGTTGTGTTTTGAGTGCCTTCCAACCTGAGGGTCTCATCTTCCTGCATTATACCTGGCAGTATTCTGGTGCTCTTCATCATGCTTCAGTATTCAATAATCTGGTGCCACTGTTATTCGTAAGGTTGTCAGTGACCAAATATTTGAAAGTAGTCCATCTCTCCTTCTTCCTAGTCTGTCTTCATCAGTAAGCTCAGCTGAAACCTGTCTACTGTGGGTGACCCTGTTTTGTATTTTAAATACTGGTGGCACAGCTTCCAGAATCACAGCAACATGCAACTGTTGTCACCACAGTATGCCAAGTTGACAGACAAGTGGTTGACTAACCACTGGTGAATGTGAGTAACTGCAATCCTTGGGTCTGAATGGAAAGTTCTCTTTTTTGAAGGT
>NW_006408729.1:699058-700525 GCF_000296735.1 Chrysochloris asiatica | reverse complement strand
GCTATATCTGACAGTGTTTCTCTGCTATTCATAAGGTTTTCAGCGACCAAAGAATCGGAAGTAGTTCATCAATCTTTCTTCCTAGTCTGTCTTTGTCTGGAAGCTCATCTGAAACCTCTCCACCATGGGTGAACCTGCTGGTGTTTATTATACCGGTAGCATATCTTCTGAATCAAAGCAACTCACAACTGACAGACGAGTGATGGTCATTTGCTATATAGGAAATAAATAATTTTTGGCTTGTTATCGCTAGGTACTGCTAATCTATTTGGAGATAATAGAAAAATGCAAAAAGTATCAAAAACAGATACAAGACAATATATATTGAAGGGAGTAATTATGAAAATAACATGTTCCTCCTACATGTTTTTGCCCATCTTTGCCTAGTACATGGATATATTTTGTAAACACTAAGCAATTCTACGCCAACTTTTCATTTTACATGGCAGCTAAAAAAATTAGAATTGATTGTTTACAAAATCCTTACTATTGAAAGGTAATGTTTCTAGTGATAAATCAGTGGAAGATACACAGATTACTGCAGTAGAAGACCATCACTAGATAGCTGCAAAGAGCACACTTAAAATGCCTCCTTATCAGAGAGACTGATAGTAGACTGGCCTTAGCTCCCTTCTACCTAATCCCTGTTACTAGTGCTAGAAATGCTTGGAAGGTTTTATATGTGATGTTACTTCCATTGTTTAAGCATTCAGTTTTTGTTATTAACATCTCATTCTAAGCTTTACAGTTGGCTGTCAACTTCCTATCTCATTGAATATGCTTTCTTCCTGAGTCCAGGGGAGTCTTATTTAGTCTTGTCTGAGGAGAATACTCAGAGCATTTCTCATTCTTTTTGGAATCCTTTCTTCTGGCATAAACTATATTCTAGTTCTTTCTGGGCCTCCTTTTCTCTTTCAATTCTTCTTCCCCTCCCCCAGCACTAAACAATGTTGGTTGTTAAAAATAAAAAGTATTTACAAAAATATGGACTCAAAGATGATTTTAATGTAAGTAAAAACACACAAAACAATAACTAAACAATGACATTTTCTTTAATATCCTAATTGCCTTAAGACAGCTAGGCTCCCTAATTTGCTTGGAAAGGGTCTTATAAGGAAATATGAGACAGAGTAATATTTCAAGCTATTACCTCACTGCATAATAATCATATTGTTGTTTTTAAGTGCTTTCCAGTTGTTTTCCAACACATAGTGACACTGTATAAGGTTTCCAAGGAGCAGTTGATGGGTTTGAACTGACCACCTTTTGGCTAGTGTTGTTGTTAAGTACCATGGAGTCAGTTCTGACTCGTAGTGACCCTGCACAGGGTTTCTGTGGCTGTAAATCTTTATGGGAGCAGAAAGCCTCATCTTTCTCCCATGGAACAGCTGGTAGCTTTGAACTTTGGACGTTGAGGTTAGCAGCCTAATTTGTAACCACTAGGCTACCAGAGGTTAAGTGAAGAGG
>NW_006408729.1:697635-698303 GCF_000296735.1 Chrysochloris asiatica | reverse complement strand
AACAACAACGCTACCAGAGGTCAGTGCTCATCCTAGTTAACATTTATTGACCGCTTAGTCTGAGTTAGGTTCTCAGACAATGCTCATGAATAATCTCATTTAATCATCAGAATAGTTAACAGGAGCACGAACAATTCTTACCTGCTTCTGCATTTAACAGACAATGATAGCAGAACTCTAAGAGGTTAAATATCTTGCCAGCCATATAGAGCTAATAAGTAAAGGTGAAGCTGAGATTTTAACCCAGAAAGTTTACCCCAGAGATCCACATTGACTGGCTACATCATCAATATATTTTATCTATCAAGAGATTAACATAATTACAGTGGTGTTTTTAGAAGATTAGTCTGGCATCTGCATGAGAGCCTAGAGAGAGGATTATTAGCTCAGAGGTTATTTTATTTTTTCCAATGTGAAGTGCTGATAGCATAAATCCAAGTGGAGATCCTAGGTGGGTAGCCTAGTGAGCCAGAGTAATGTGAATAACATGAAGAGGCAGAGACATTTCTAATTAGCAATTTGAGAAACTGGCATGAAATATACAATATACTCTAGAAGCGGTTCCCGAACTTTCTTGACCATAAAAATCACTTGAAATGCTGGTTAAAAGTAGAATTCTGAGTCCAACCTAGTCTGTTGTAAGTAGATTTTGCACTATATATATATAT
>NW_006408729.1:675881-697535 GCF_000296735.1 Chrysochloris asiatica | reverse complement strand
AATTGGACAAGCCATTCTGAAATACATCTGTTAAGTGTTACTTTAGAGAAGCTGTATATTGCTGAGTTATAATGGCTATTCTTAACTCACTCACACAATTTACTTTTTTTTACTATCAGGACCTGATGGGCAGAGTAGTACCAGTTTGGCCAAGGCTGTTAAAGGCTTTCAGTTCAACTAGGGAATTGTCCATTGATTTGAAGTTTTATTGCTATCACATCATTGTTCACAGCAGCAAACCACATTGATTTTGTGCCAGCGGGCACAAGATGTAAAGTCTGATGCTATAATTCAACCTTCTAATATTGACAAAAATGGAAAATGATGTGTGAAATCCCAACCCAGATATCTTTCAAGATCCTGTTATATCAGCTAAGTTAGTTAATTATACAGTATATGAGGGAATTATGGAAGTAAGTGTCTTAGCTTCATTAGTAAAAAGTTAACCCAAATTATACATACTTGGTGGATTTAAGCTCTAAGTCCAGCTTTAGAATTCAGTTTTTATGTTGTGCTCAAGTTTCAAATAATGCATGTTTTAGCCTTCAATTGATCTTCAGTGTTTTGAGTGGTCTGGGGAAGAGAATGCAGTAATCAGTTTGATAGTAAAGGCAGAATATGCTATCTTTTTACATCCAAGCTCTTTCATTTATTTCAAATATGACACTTATTAAACAACTTAGGACCTCTAGTTCAATAGTATTAAACACTTTGGACTTCTAGTTCAAAACATAAAAATTTAAATAATGAGTATAATCAAAGCAGCCCACTAAAGATAAGAAGTTTGTTCAAAGATTTATTAACACAGTTATTCTTATTAGATGTTTGCTTATTTTAGAATTGAAAGTCTCCTATTTTGAGTTTCTGTCTTTTTTTAAAAAATGGAGCATTAAAATATTGTTTATTTGCCATTTGTATTTTTGTCTTTTAGGAATCTTTTAATGGGGAATTCTTTGTTGATTTTTTGAAAGATTTATTTATCTATATTAACCCTATGACACCAGATAAAAACATGTGTCTGGATAATTTTTTCCTAGTTATTGTTTTTCTTTGACTTTTAACATAGCTTTTATATAAATCACACTGAAGCTTGGAATTTCCATGTAATCTATATTTTCTTGAATGTTTCTGAGCTTTATAATAATAGCTGATAGCACTTACTATGTACCAAGTACTTTTCACATACCTTATATTTATATTACATGTAAACCTCACAAGAATTTATCAGGTAGACACTATTTTTATCTGTATTTTATATAATGGAGTTATTGAAAGGTTAAATAACTTGCTAGAGGCCACATAGATTATAAATAATTCAAACCAAGGCATGCTCATTCCAAAATGTTCTCTTGACAACTATATGAAAGATCTAGCATTTTCCAAAATTATAAAAATATTTTTCTATAGTTTCTTCTGATACTTCTATTGATTTTCTTTCTATTTAAAATTTTACTTATTTAATCCATCTAAAAATTGTATTTTGTGTGGCGCTACAGCATAAAATGCCGGACTGCAAGGTCGGTTTGAGCCATAAGGTTGGCCGTTCAAATTCACTAATTGCTCCGTGGAAACCCTATATGGGTCGCTATGGGTTGGAAACAACTTGATGACACTTAACAAAAACAACAATGTCAATGGTAACTAAATGTATTTTTCACAAAGAAAGCCAATTTATCTAAAGCCATTATAATAAATAAGTATATCTCTATATATGTGCGCATATGTGTGTGTATCTATGTATATATGGCCACCACTCATCTGTCAGTTTATGGACAGGTTTCAGCTGAGTTTCTTGTCAAAGAGAGGCTGGGAAGAAGGAAAGGTGAAATACTTCTGAATCATTAGCTACTGACAACCTTATGAATAGCCTTTGAACACTATCAGGTAAAACAAGAATATTGAATACTGAAACATAGCACCAGAATATTGTCATATATAGTGTTGGAAGGTGAGCCCCTAAGGTGGAAGGCATTACAAATACAACTTTAAGGGATCTGGGTTTTTTCTGTCCTCAGGCCTCTTCATTTGTTTTACAAGAGATCTGTAGAGTAGGGAAAATCCTACATGTTATAGTTGATAGAATAGTAGGTGATTTAAGCAATACTAGTTAGGCCATTGCATTTCTTGCCCAAGAAGTTCATGAAATTGGATACTGGTGGTTCAGAATAGATCTGCATTAGATGCAATATTATTTGATGTTTTGTTTTAGAGGATGAATGTTAAACTTGCATCCCTTCATTCTTCTCTAAGATCTTTAATATTTATGGAAAGATCTGGGAAATAAAAAAAAGAAGTTAAGAAATGAGTAGTTTATATCATAAAATAGACACTTGAGGGGAAAAAGAAAGGAATAGCTGGAAACATAATTATAGAAAGCTTGTGAGCCCATCTTCAGCCAACTGATTGGAATACCTAAAAGTGGTGCTAGAACTTCTCCAGTGAACGAAGCTTCTTGCAGAGCCTTTGTAGTGTATAGGACCTTAGGTGGAATCCAGATCCCTATCCAGAATCTTCTGAGGTGGGAAATTCCCACTTGAAAAGACAAACATACCAGCCTGGGGCAGCTAGAGGAACAGAAAATATTTCTTGAAAGAAAGACCAGCATGAAAAATCAAAAACAAAATGGCAGTTTGATAAGAACAAGCAAGATGTACAACAGGGAGCCATCAAGGCAAGCAATCAAATCCCTTCAGGGAAATAACTACTTCCAAGACTGAAACAAATACAATTAAGGAGGAGCTGCCTCCTCAAAGTAGAGTTTACTGTTTTGACACTAAAGAGGTAAAGCTTTTGAGACGTTCGTTTGCTGATAGAACACAAGTCAAAATGTGAAAAAGCAGCTGTTAACAACCATTAATAATCAAAACATGAAATATATGACGTGTATGAATCTAGGAAAACTGGAATCTGTCAAAAATGAAATGGAATATATAAAGATCAGTATCCTAGGCTTTAGGGACTTGAAATGGACTGATATTGGCCATTTTTAATCTAACAATCATATGGTTCACAATGTTAGGAATGGCAAATTGAAGAGGAATGACATCACATTCATAACAAAAAGAGCATATCAAGATCTATCTTGAAGCATAATGCTTACAAGGAAAACCAGTTAATATGGCTATTATTCAAATTTATACATTGACAACTAAAACCAGCCTTGCCATCTAGTGCTTTATCCCACAGCACCACTTAGCAAAAAAGAGGAAGCCCATAATGAGGTGGATTGGCACAGTGGCAGCAGCAATGGGCTCAAGTTTAACAATGATTGTAAGGGCTTTGCAGGACTGGGCAGTGATTTGTTATGTTGTGCATACAATTGCTTTGAGTTGGAATTGACTCAATGGAATTTCACAACATTAACATATATATATATATAGGTCAGGCACACCTTAGTCCTCAAACTGACATCTTACTTTTCATCACTTTAAAGAGGTCTTGTGCAGCAGATTTTCCTAATGCCATATGTCATTTGATTTCTTGACTGCTGTTTCCATGAGTGTTGGTGGTTAATACAAGCAAAATGAAGTCTGTGACAACTTCAATCTTTCCTGCATTTATCATGATGTTATTTACTAGTCCAGTGGTGAGGATTATTGTTTTGTACACTGAGGTGCAACCCATATCAAAGGATGTGGTCTCTGATTTTCATAACTATTTTAAATCATCTTTACTTTCAGCAAGCAAGGTTGTATCATCTGCATATCGCAGGTTCTTAATGAGCCTTTCTCCAATCCTGATGCCACGTTTTTCTTTATATTATCCAGCTTCTCGGATTATTTGCTTAGCATATAGATTGAATAAGTATGGTAAAAGAATATAACCCTTGTGCACACTTCTCCTAATTTTAAACCATTCAATGTTCCTTTGTTCTGTTCTAACAACTGCTTCTTGGTCTATGTACAGATTCCTCATGATTACAATTTAGTAATCATGGAATACTCATTCTCTGCAATGTTGCCTATAACTTGCCATGAGCCACGCAATCAAAAGCCTTTGCATAGTCAATAAAGCACAGGTAAATATCTTTCTGGTTTCTCTACTCTTACCTGAGAACCATCTGATGTAAACAATAATATGCCTTCTTCCATGTCCTTTTCTGAATCCAGCCTCTGGGAGTTTTCTGTCAATGTATGGTTGCAATTATCTTTAGTAAAACTTTACTTGCATGGGATATCGATGATATTTTCCAATGATTTCTGCATTATATTGGATCACCACTCTGGAATGGGCACAACGTCAGTCAGATCTCTTTTGGTCAATTGGCCAGGTAGTGGTCTTCCAAATTTCTTGGCATAGATGACTGAGTACCTTCAGTGCTGCATCAGTTTGTTGAAAGATTTCAATTTGTATGCCATCTATTCTCTATGTCTTGTTCTTTGCCAATGACTTCAGTGCACCTTGGACTTCTTCTTTCAGGATCATTGGTTCGTGATCATATGCTACCTCTTGTAATGATTGAGCATTGATTATTTCTTTTTGGAAAAGTGACTTTGTTTATCCCTTCCATCTTCTTTTAATTCTTTCTTCATTATTCAGTATTTAGTTTATATACATATGGTGTTGTTAAGTGCCGTTGAGTCAGTTCTGACTCATAGAGACCCTGAATAGAGTTTCTGAGGTGTGGTTGGTGAGTTTGAACCATTGACCTTATGGTTTACACTGACCTTGAGTTCTAGAGCTTATCGTATGGTACCAATATGTTAAACTTGTTTCTATTAATATAAGGAGAAAATACTATTTATTCATTTATAATATGAAATAAAGTGGAATCTGTTTCTCTGTTGTGGATTGTTTCCCTGGCAGTATAACCATTGCCTTTTGCTAATCTTTTTGTAATGAATGGCCTGAAATCTGAGATGACTGGCTGTCAAAAGGCCTGTGACCTGTGGTGATTGAATGAGACAAACAAGATCAATAAGTTCATTAATACAGGCATGTACTACTTAATATCCATGATACATTTTATGAAACAGGATGCTATACACATGTGTGAAGAGCATATCTTAGTCTGGTCCTGCTATTTCTTTAAGCATGTTTAACTAGCTTCATATCTTAATAGTGATCTCAGTGTGCTGAGAGGGACTTACTTTTGTGTTTGGTCCTCAATCTATGCCATTAGCAAATTATCCACATCTTACATAGGTTCTTTTCTCATTTTTATTAGCTTTGGAGCTATCCTTTAACAACTTTGATAAGTTTTTGTTTATTTTTGAGTATCATTGGATTGTCAAGCGCAATATGCCTAAATCAAGAACAAGAGCATTCACTGATACTCTACCTTCTTGTAACCTTTTGTTTCACTTCTAATTGATTTTTTTCCCCTTTTCCTCTTGCTGCTGCTATGACTAGCACTGGTTTTGCTCTATTTGGGAGCCATGATACATTTCAGGGTAATATTTTCAAAAGAAAATTAAATAGGTAACACTACAACATTCAAGTGATGCACATGATATACAAGAGCAAATGCTGTTTCCTATGAGTCGATTCACATCATGTTGAGTACACGTGCTGCAGCATAGAACTGTGCTCCCTGGGGCTTGCTTGGACATGCCCTTTCAAAAGCAGATTGACAGGTTTTTGTTATGAGACCCCTCTGAGAGAACCCAAATGGCAAACTTTCCAGTTAGTAGTTGAGTGCTTGGTGCATTTTGCCAATGAGGGGAATGAATGAGTCCTAAGCATTAGTATTGTTTTAAAGCTCATGAGGGGAAAATAGTGTGCAGTCAGGGCTTAGAACCATTTCTGTAACCAAATGTGACACCTGTCCTTACTCTTCATTGATAAAGTTTGCTGAGTGTCAGCTATGTATGAAGGATCCCTGGTGATACACTAAGTTAAGAGTTGGACTGCTAACCATTGGTTCAAACCCACCAATTGCTCTGCAGGAGGAAGATAAAGCAGTTCACTTCTGTAAAGATTTGCAGCCTGTGAAACCCTATGGGATAGTATGCTAAGGTTTCCCAGGCTGCATATTATTTTCTGTTTTCCTGGAGCTTATAATATAGTAAAAGACACAGGCATAAATCAAATTAGAACATCAATTTACATGTAGTTACAAATTTAGGGTATAGAACTTGGAGTCTGCCAAGGGCAGGGTTGGGAAATGGTGTCAGAGGAGGCACATGATATTAGTATCAGGTTTTCCAAGTATTTCTGTTGCATTTGGCAGAACACAGTAGCACAACAGCATTTAAGATTCTAGAGAGCACACATCTGAGTACTGAAGCAAAGAAATAAGAGAAGGATTATGATCAATATTTAAGAAGCTACGGTAGGATAATCGTTACGAGTTGGGCTACTAACTTCAAGGTGAGCTGTTCGAAACTACCAGCTGTTCCATGGGAGAAAGACCAGGCTTTTTTCTCCCATAAAGACTGACAGCCTCAGAAGCTTACACAGGATTGCTATAAGTTGGCACCGATTCTATAGCACATCACCACCACCACCATGATCAGTATCTATAGCTCACTTTTTAGCTTCTCTGAATAGGGTCCCACACTCTGCTCTTGCTCTTCTCCCTTGATGGTCCTAGGTTCCATCACTCCTGGACTGCAAGATCAACCACTCCCCTCTTTTTGCTACAAAACCTCTATCTTTACGGTTGCAACAATCACAATCAGTCATGATAAAAATTACCCACTATTGAACCTTATGAGCCTTATCCCCACCTCCTTTCACCAGCCCTGTCTAGACCCGATGAAAACTCTCTCAGTGGAGAGTCTACCTTCTCCCGTACACTCTGAAACTCAACTCCCTCTTGAAAACCTGTAAGCTAGTCACCTCATGCCTTTATAGCATCCCCATTTTAGGTAGCCAGTGGCTAAGTTGACCATCTCTATCAACCCTGTGTACAGAAGAGATGGGAATGGTCCTTGTGTAGACTCCTTCCCTTTGGGTTGGTATTTGAAGCTACTACATCCATAAGTATAGATCAAGTTCATCAAATTATATTTGGTTTTTTATTTAAAAAATTTTCCCCCCTCTCTTCTTTTAGTGGAGTTATGATCATCCAGCCATTGAGCTAGGTAAAACTGGTACTATCTGAAAGTATGGGCGTTCTTGTGCATCTCCTTTCACTTCAGATCAGCTGGATGCTTCATTCTCCAATCTAGCCCTCTGTGGCTATGTCATTATCCATGGGCTCAGGATTCCCCAGGTCTCACCATACTCCAGGTTGATGGGAGTCTATGTAACATGGTCAGACTCAACCCACATCTTCATTGCTGTTCTGCTCCTCCCCTCCCCCCCCACCACTTCCACTCAACAATAAACCAATGTAGTTGCTAGCAAGATTATATGCCTGCTTGTGTATTCCCTTTGAGTTTTAGTCTTGGAAGGGGGTTTGCCCTGAAGGGATTTGATTGCTTGCCTTGATGGCTCCCCAGTGGACATCTTGCTTGTTCTTATCAGACTTAATCAGACTGCCATTTTTATTTTTGATTTTTCCTGCTGGTCTTTCTTTCAAGAAGTATTTTCTATTCCTCTAGCTGCTCCAGGGTGGTCTGTTTGTCTTTTCAAGTGGGAATTTCCCACCTCAGAAGATTCTGGTTGGGGATCAGGATTCCACCTAAGGTCTTATACACTGCAAAGGTTCTGGAAGAAGCCTTTTCACTGGAGAAGTTCTAGCACCACTTTTAGGTGTTCCAATCAGTTATAGGCTGAAAATGGGCTTACAAACATAATCATGTTTACAGCTATTCCTTTCTTTTCCCTTCAAGTGTCTATTTTATGATACAAACTACTCAGTTTCTTAATTCTCCCCCCCCACCAGATCTTTCCATAAATATTAAAGATCTTAGAAAAGAATGTTGTTGTTGTTAAGTGCCTTCGAGTCGGTTCCGACCCATAGCGACCCTGTACAGGGTTTCCGAGGGTGTAAATCCTTACGGGAGTAGAAAGCCTCATCTTTCTCCCGCAGAGCAGCAGGTAGTTTCGAACTGCTGACCTTATGGTTCGCAGCCCGATTCGTAACCACTACGCTACCAGAGAAAAGAATGGAGGGATGCAAGTTTAACATTCATCCTCTAAAACAGTACATTAGATAATATTGTATCTAATGCAGATCTATTCTGAACCACCAATATCCAATTTCATGAACTTCTTGGGCAATAAATTCAATGGCCTAACTGGTATTACTTAAATCACCTGCTATTCTATTAACTATAACATGTAGGATTTTCCCGACTCTACAGATTTCTTGTAAAACAAATGAAAAGGCCTGAGGAGAGAAGAAACCTAGATCCCTTAAAGTAGTTAAGGTTTGGAGTTCCTGTGTAGTGCAAATGTTTTGAATGCTTGATTGCTAACTGAATGGTTACTCAGGTTCAAGTTCACCTAGAGACACATCAGAAGAAAGATCAGGCTATGTACTTCTGAAGATTTTGTTATTTGTTCGGTGCTGTTGAGTCAGCTTTGATTCATAGTAATCCTATGCCATGCTCAGAGTTATTGTTATGCTTGAGTTCACTGCTGCTGCCACTGTGCCAATCCATCTCATTGGGGGAATTTTCTTTATCACTGACCTTCCACTTTACTCAGTATACTTTCTTTTTCCGAGGACTGGTCTAGCCTGATAATATGTCTGAAGAATGATACATGAAATTTCCCTATCCTGGCTTCTAAGGATCATTCTGGCTGTACTTCTTCCAAGCCAGATTTGTTTATTGTTCTGGAATCCACAGTATTTTAAATATTCTTGACCAACTCCATAATTCAAATATATAATCTGTTGTTGTTATGTGCCGTGGAGTCGATTCTGACTCATAGCAACCCTGTACAGGGTTTCCAAGGCTGTAAATCTTTATGGGAGCAGAAAGCCTCATCTTTCTCCAGCAGAACAGCTGGGAGTTTCGAACTGCTGACCCTGAGGTTAGCAACCTGATTCGTAACCAGAGCTCCTTAAATATATCATATATTTATGGTCTTTCTTATTTATTGCCAAATTTAGCATGCATATGGGGCTATGGAGAAAAGATAGAAGTTGTCAAAGACTTCAATGTCCTTGGACCCACAATCAGTTTTCATAGAAGGGCAGTTAAGAAATCAAATAACAGATTGCATTAGGCAAATCTGCTACAAAAGATGTTTTTAAAGTGTTCAAGAGTAAAGATAAAAGTTTGAGGACTAAGGCATGCCTGGATCAAGCCATGATATTTAGACTCATGTGCATGTGAAAGCTAGACAATGAATAAAGAAGATAGGAGAGGAATTGATGCATGTAAATTATGATAGAGAATAATACTGAGAGTACCATGGATTGCCAGAAGAGCAAATCTGTCTCATAAGAAGCACAGCCAGTGTTCCCAGAAGTCATAATGGTAACATTTTCTTTCTCAAATATAAGACATACTATCTGGAGAAACCAATCCCTGGAGGATATTGTGCTTGAAAAAATGGAGGGTCATTGAAAAAGAGGAGGATTTCCCCAAAAGATGAATTGACATAGTGGCAACAATAGGTTTAAACATAACAATAATTGTGAGGATGGCCAAAGATCAAGCAGTGTTTCCTTCTGTTATGTATAGGGTCACTATGAATCAGAACTGACTTGACAGCACCTAACAAAAACAACATGAAATGATCGAAAATAGCATGACTTGAGTCAGGTGCACCTTAGTCCAAAAACTGACATCTTTGCTCTTTAACACTTTAAAGATGTCTTTTGTAACAGATTTGTCCAATGCAATATGTCTTGATTTCTTGACAGCCACTTCCAAGGGTGGATCAAAAAAACTGAAGTCTTTGACAACTTCAATCTTTTTTTGTTCATCATGATGCTCTTTATTGGTCTAGTTACAAGAAATTTGCTTTCATTACATTGAGATGCAATACGGATTGAAAGCTGTAGACTTTGGTATTTATTCATCAGTATTTCATGTCCTCATTCCCTTCAGCAAGCAATGTTGTGTCATCTGAGTAGCTCAACTTGTTAAAGAGTTTTCCTCCAATCTTGATGCCACATCTTCTTCATATAATCCATCTTTTGGTATTATTTGCTCAACATGCAGATTGAATAGGTATAGTGAAAGGATACAACCCTGGCTCACACCTTTCCAGATTTTAAACAATTCAGTATCCACTTGTTCTGCTATAATGCCTTATTTGTCTATGTACAGACTACTCATGAGCACAATTAAGTGTTGTGGAATACCCATTCTTTTCAATGTTACCCATAGTTTGTTATAATCCACATAGTTAAATAACTTTGCACAGTTAATAAAGTACAACTAGACATCTTTCTGGCATTCTCTGATTTCAGCCAACATCCATTTGACTTCAACAATGATATCTCTAGTTCCACATTCTCTTCTGAATCTTGCTTGAATTTCGTGCATTTCCCTGTGGATGTACTGGTGCAATGGTTTTTGAATTATTTTGAATTTACTTGCCTGTTGAATTAATGGTATTCTTCAATGATTTCCACATTCCAGTGGATCACCTTTCATTAGAATGGACATAGATATGGATCTGTCCCTGTGGTTTTATCAGTTATTTTCCAAATTTCTTTGCATAGACAAGTGAGTGCCTCAAGTGTTGTATCAATGTGTTGAAACATTTCAATTTGTATTCCCTATGTTCCCGGTGTCTTGACCTTTGCCAGTCCCTTTACTCCTTCAGTGTCACCTGTTCTTGATCACATGCTACCTCTTGAAATGATTGACCATACATCATTTTTTTTTGGTACACTGACTCAATTCCTTCCATCTTTTATTGCTGCTTCCTATGTCATTCAATATTTTGCCACTAGAATCCTTCAACATTGCAACCTGAGGCTTAATTTTTTACTTCAGTTCTTTCAATTTGAGAAATATTGAGCATGTTCTTCTCTTTTGGTTTTATAGCTGCTGTTCTTTCTGCATTTCATTATAATACTTGACTCTGTTATTCTTGATAAAAGTTCCATTCAGCTTTTTATTTCAACATTTTCCTCGGTTGCTTTAGCTTCTCTGCATTCATGAGCAAGTTTCACAGTCTCTTCTGAGTTTAATTTTCACTTTTTCTTCTTTCATATCTTTTTAATGTCCTTTTACTTTCTTCATGTTTGATATTCTTGATGCCATCCCACAACCCTTCTGGTCTTTGGTCATTATTATCTAACATATCAAATTTGTTCTTGAAGATGATCTCTAAATTGAGGTAGATTGTACTCAAGGTCATATTTTGGCTTTCACAGACTTTGGAAAATTTTCTTCAGCATCAGCCTGAACTTACATATGAGCAATTAGTGGATGTGCCACAGTCAGTCATTGACCTTGTTTTGGCTGAGATATGCAACATCTCCATTGTCTCTTCCCACAGAAATAGTTAATTTTATTCCTGCACATTTGGAAAGGTCAACATACATGTATAGTTGTTGTTTATATTGTTGAAAAAGGTATTCGCAATGAATAAATCATTGATCAACAAAATTCAATCATGAGCTCTCCAGTATTGCTTCTGTCACCAAAGCCATATTTTCCAACTACAATCCTTCCTCTTTGTTTCCAATGTTCCCATTCCATTCAACAGTAATTATCAATGTATCTTGATTGCATGATTGAACAAATTTAACCCAAAGACATTGGTAGAATTCTTCAATTTCAGAAATACTGGCTTTAGTGGTTGATGTGTAAATTTCATTCAAACCCTAGCCTAAATTTCCTCTGCTTTCCTGTGACCTCACATTATCCTATCATCTCTCCATTGCCTTCATTGTTGGCCTAAAACTTACTAGATGATTGGGAGAAAGTGTCAAATGGATAGCTGGACAACACCCCTCATGTGACTCAGTCATTGCCAGGGTCTTCAGTATATTGTTCTGGGTAGCCAGTGCAAGTTGTCCCAGGCCAGTATCGACCCACCTGAGGTGGCAGGTTGTTGTTGTTTTTAGGTGCTGCCCAGTTGGCTCTGACCCATAGTGACACTATGTACAACAGAATGAAACACCACCTATTGCTATGCCAGCTTCAAAATTGTTGCTATGCTTGAGACTATTTATTGTTGCTGCCACTATACCAATCCATCTCATCAGGGCTCTTCCTCTTTATTACTTTCCCTCAACTTTACTAAGTATGATGCCTCCTCCAGGGATTGAGTCCTTTTGATAATATGACCAAAGTATGATGGAAGAACTCTGGCTATTCTTATACTTCTAGGGAGCATTCTAGTTGTATTTCTTTCAACACAGATTTGCTTGTTTTATTTATTTATTCATTTTTTGGAACTTCGTAGTACCTATGACAATCTTCTCCGACACCATAATGCAAATGCATCAATTTTTCAATAATCTTATTTTTTTGCTGTCCAACTTTCACATACATATGAGGCTACCGAATACACCATAGTTTAGATAAGGTGCACTTTAGTCCTCAAACTGGCATCTTTGGTCTTGAACACATTAAAGATGTCTGGTGCAGCAGATTTGCCTAATGCAATTCATTTTTGCATTTCTTAACTGCTGCTTTCATGAGTGTTGATGGTGGATCCAAGCAAAATTAAGTCTTTGACAACTCTAATCTTTTCTCTATTTACTATGATGTTATTTATTCATCCAGTGGTAAGGATTTTTATTTTCCTTACATTGAGGTACAACCCATACCGAAGGCTGTCATTTTTGATCTTCATCAGTAAGATTTGGTTTTCCTATTGCATATATTTACTAAATTAAATATATATTAAATTTAAAAATTTAAGAACCGCAAGTCCTCTTTGCTTTCAGTAAGCTAGGTTGTATCATCTGCATAGGTTGTTGATGAACCTTCCACAAATCTTTATGCCATGTTCTTCTTCATATAATCCTATTTCTTAGTTTCTTTGGTCAGCATATAGGTTGAGTTGTTGTTGTTATGTGCCTTGGAGTCGGTTCCGACTCATAGCGACCCTGTACAGGGTTTCCGAGGCTATAAATCTTTACGGGAGCAGAATGCCTCTTCTTTCTCCCGTGGAACAGCTGGTAGTTTTGAACTGTTGACCTTGTGGTTCGCAACCTGATTTGTAACCACTACACTACCAGAGCTCCTTATAGGTTCAGTATGTATGGTGAAATAATATAACCCTGGGTGCATTTCTCCTGAATTTAAACCATTCAGTGATCTCTTGTTCTGTTTGACTGTCTGCCTCTTGGTCTATGTACAGGTTCCTCATGAGCACAAGTAAGTGTTCCAGAATATTTATTCTTTACAATCTTGTCCATTGCTTGTCACAATCCACATAGTCAAAAGCCTTTGCATAGTCAATAAAGTACAGGTAAACAACTTTCTGGTATTCTCTGCTTTCAGTCGAGATCCATCTGGCATCAGCAATGACATCCCTCATGCCACATACTCATCAGAATCTGGCTTGAAATTTTGCAGCTCCTTGTTGTGTATGTTGCAGTGATTTTTGAATTATATGTAGCAAAATCTTAGTTGCATGTGGCATTAATATTATCCAATGATTTCTACATTCTTTTGGTCATTTTTCTTTTGGAATGGGCACAAATATGAATCTCTTCCAATCAGTTAGTCAGGTAGCTGTCTTCTAAATTTCTTGGCCTAGATGAGTGAGTGCCTCCTATGAGGGCTCATTCAGTTTGATGAAAAAATTCAGTTTGTATTGCATCAACTAACAGAGATTTGTTCTTTGTCAATGCCTTCAGAGCACTGTGGACTTCTTCCTTGTATGCCTTTTGTTCTTGATCATATGTTACCTCTTGAAATGACTGAAAATCAACTTTTTTTTTTTTTTTTTTGATACGGTAACTGTGTATTCTTTCCATCTTCTTTTGATGCTTTCTGCATCATTCAATAGTTTGCCCAAAGAATCCTTCAGTCATTCAAGCCAAGGCTTGGATTTTTTTTCTTCAGTTTTTTCGGTTTGAGATATGCTGAGTGTTTTCTTCCCTTTTGGATTTCTAACTCCAGGTCTTTGGACATTTAATTATAATACTTTACTTTGTCTTCTCAAGTTGTTCTTTGAAAACTTTTTAAAATCTCATCATTTCTTTCATTTGCTTTAGAATCTCTACACTGGAGAGCAAGTTTCAGAGTCTCTTTTGACATCAATTTTTGTCTTTTCTTTATTTCTTGCTTTCTTACTGACCTTTTGGTTTCTTCCTGTATAATGTTCCTGAAGTAACAACACAACTTGTCTGGTTTTTGGTCATTAGTGTCTAATGTAGCTCATCTGTTCTTGAGAGTATCTCTAAATTCAGGTGGAATATGTTTAAGGTCCCATTTTTGATCTTGTGAACTTGTTTTAATTTTCTTTTGCTTTAGCCTGACCTTGCATGTGAACAGCTGATGGTCTGTTCACAGTCTTCCCTGGCCATGTCTTGACTGATAATATGGAGCTTTTCTACTGTCTCTTTTGACAGAAGCAGTCAGTTTGATTTCTGTTTATTACACATGGTGAAGTTATATGTTTAGAAAACTTACTTGCAACGATGAAGTTATTCATCTTGCAAAATTCTATCTTATGATCTCCAGGATCTTTTCTATCACTAGGGCCATATTTTCCACCTACTGATCCTTCCTCATTATTTACAACCTTTGCATTCCAATCACCACTAATTATCAATGCATCTTGATGGCATGTTTGATCAATTTCAGACTGAAGAAGTTGATAGAATTCATCAATTTCATCATCATTGGATTTAGTGGTTGTGGTTTAAATTTGTAAATGTGTGAATATTATCCTATCACAGACGGCATTGTACTACAAGATACAAGATACATCTTCAAATTTTCTTTTTGATGATGAATGCAATGCCAATCTTTTTTAATATGTCATTCTCAACATTGAAAACCATGTGATTGTCATATTCAAAATGGCCAATATCAGTTCATTTCAGCTCGCTAATACCTAGGATATCAATGTTATGAATTTTGTTTCATTTTTGACAACTTCTAATTTTCCTAGATTCATACTTCATGCAGTCCATGTTCCATTTATCAATAGATCTTTGCACCTGTTTCTACTCATTTTGAGTTGTACCACATCAGAAAATGAAGGTCCTGAAAGCTGTACTACATTTACATCTTCACGGTCAACTCTACTTTGAGGAGGCAGCTCTTCCCCAGTCATAGTTTTAGTGACTTCCAACATGAGGGGCTCATCTTCTGGCACTATATCTAACATTATTCTGGCACTAATCATCTCGTTCCAATAGTCAATATTCTGGTGCTATTTCACTGCTATTTGTAAGGTTTTCTGTGGCTAAGCATCTGAAAGTAGTCTGCCTCTCTTCTGAGTCTGTCTTAGTCTAGAAGCTCAGCTGAAACCTATTCTTTATGAATGAGCCTGTCATAAGGCATTCAAAATACCAGTGACATAGCTTCCAGCATTACAGCAACACAGTGTGACAAACTGACAGGTGAGTGGTGGGATGAGGAAATACTTCCTCAAATTTATGACAGTCACCACCACTAGGCAGGGAAACCAATACAAAAGTGACTCCCAACAATGGAGACAGATTTTTAGTATGGAGAAAGAAGAAAATTAAGAGAAATATGTGAATTGAAAAAAACCTTTGATGTCTAGCACATAAGTTCACCTTCGGTTGGTAGAATTGAGGTTGCTATTGTATGTCTCTTCCTGATTCAAGACAAGTAGAAGAACAGGACAAGTCTTGCCCAGAAGATAGAGAGATTTTCCAGTGACTTTCACTTGAGGGACTGGAGAAACAAGAATTTACACCTCTTTAAGTGCTACCATTCTGCAGGTGCTCCTTGAGGACAGAGCTGGCACTTCTGAGCACTCTTCTCCTGTCACCCTAAGTCCCACACAATTTCATGCAGTCATCTTTAGTTGCATTTGAAACTGAGCTGGATGCTTAGGTTGTTTCTTTTGATTATTATCAGGTTAAATTTAAATGCAAAGCAAATATTTTAGTCAGTTGAATTTACAGTGGTTAATTCCTGAAGACTATTTCTAGATCAAGCAACTAGTAAACTTTCAATATAAAAGTGTAATGATAGATACTCTAAATTAGGTAATTCTATTCAAACAGCTTGAATAAAGTCTCAGTACAGAAATAATACATATATTCAAACAAATTTTTTTTTTATCGTGAATACATTTGAAATTTTGGCATTTTTGAACTACCAATACTGATATCATTAAGGTTCAAAATTGTTTCCTCAGGTATTTGGCTATTTAAAATTAAGCTTGCTTTAGATTATAGAATGAAAAATATTAGGATACACATTATTTAAAATGTTCAATAATATTTGTAAATGTCATAGAATATGGGACTGTGATATCAAATATTACACACTTTGTATTTAATTTTGTAGTTCATTGTAACATTTACCTTGATAATCTTTGGTATTACTTTCTACCTCTGTTTTCTATCTGACTTATCCTGGATATATAAAGAAAACACTCCAGTCCTGCTTTTGTTGAGTAAATTCTGACTCATAGTGACATACAGGACAGAGTACAACTGTTCTATCAGATTTTTGAGGCATATTGTCACATCTTTCGCCCACTGATTTCTTCAAACTGCCAACCTTCCTTCCACGTAGTAGCCAAGTGCTCAATCACTGTACCACCAGGGCTTTGCTATAGATAAAATATTAAAATATTTTAATTCATGTAAAACATAAGTGGCATAAGTGGTAAAGTGCTTGACTTCTAACTAATTTGTATAAAAATTATGTTTGACTTTGGAATACAGAATGTCCACTATTGCATATATTTATTAAATCACAAATATGTTTGAGTCTGAATTAATACATTTAACTACATATGAAGAGTGTATGATATCAACTGGTTAATAAAGTCCAGTGATATGATTTATATTTCCACATGCATGCTACTATATTTTAAATTTTTTTTAAAGGTTTCCAATAGATTACTAGGAAAATATTAGTGGTTTCTTACAAATTTCCCTTTCTGAGAGATTGTGAACCTGTCTCCAACAAAAGTTTTCTATATTATCAAGAAAACTTTTTAGAACAAGCTTGAACATTTTGGGCTACAGACTTTAGTTTTCCTAGGAAATGACATCTTCCAATGCTTCTCTATTACTTTCAAATTATGAATGTAATTTTGAACTTTTAAAACAATGATTAAATATAAAAAATGGAATATTTTCAAATCAAGAAATCAAATGAAGTATTGCATTAGATAAATCTGCTGCACAAGACCTCTTTAAAGTGTTCAAGAACAACAATGTCAGTTTGAGGACTAAAGTGCATCTTACCTAAGCCATGGTACTTTCAAAAGCCACATATTCATGTGAAAGTTGGACAATGAATAAAGAAGACCACAGAAGAATTGATGCATTTGAGTTACAGTGAAGGAGAAAAGTATTGAGAGTACTAATGACTGCCAGAAGAACAAAGAGACTGTGTTGGAAGAAGTACACCCAGAAGGGTCCTTAGAAGCCATGGCCAGACATTGTCTCTCATACTTTGAACATATTATATCAGGAGGAACAGTCACTGGAGAAGAACATCATGCTTGGAAAAGTGGAGGGACAGTGAAAGAGAGGAAGACCCTAAACGAGATAGATTGGCACCTTGGCAGCAGCAATGGCTCAAGCGTAGCAGCAATTGTGAAGATGGTATAGAATTAGGTGGAGTTTTGTTCTGTTGTACATAGAACCACTACGGTTTGGAATCAACTTGATGACACCTAGCAACAACAACAACAATGCTTGTCATTTAAGAATATATTATACTTTTTGTCTTTACATATACATTTTTCTTGGGGCATATTTTATTTTAAAAAATTTAACTTTGAAAAGTCATAATCATATCTTACATTTGCATAGCAATATATTTGGAACTCCACCACCAGTATGATCCTTCTTGGGAATGTTAATTACCTTTTTTGAACCTCAGTTTCATATTTTAAAGGTTTGTTAATAACAATACACTAAAGTTATAAGGATTTTGTAAAGTATTTAGAACAGTGCTTGAAATCTGGAATGCAGTAAGGACTATAGAATTATTTGTCATGTTGTTAGCTGCTATTGCATCAGCTCTGACTCATGATAATTTCATACACTGTAGAATGAAATGCTTACCTCTGCTATGTGTTCCTAATAATTGATTTTCAAGTAGACTACTGTGATTCACAGAATTTTAATTGACTGATTTTTTGAAAGTAGAACACTAGATTTTTTACTCCAGCCTGTTTTAGTTTAAAAGCACCCTGAAACCTGCTCAACTTTATAGCAAAACTCAAGTCTCAATTGGCAAAAAGGTAGCAACTGCACATGAAGTGCTTTGGTGAGGAATCAAACCCAGCTCTCTTGCTTGGAAAGACAGAATTCCTCCTCTGATCCACCTTGCCCCCTTTATGTCATGTTACTTTAAGAGAAAAATTATTTGAAGGTATTTAAGAAGAAGATTACAAAATATAAACCTGCACAGAAACTTTTCTGGAGTGGTGGTTATGTGCTGTGGAGTTGGTTCCAAGTCATAGCAACCCTGCATAGGGTTTCTGAGGCTGCAGATCTTCGTGGGAGCAGAAAGCCTCATCTTTCTTCCATGGAATAGCTTGATAGTTTCAAACTGCTGACCTTGAGGTTAACAGTCCCACTTGTAATAACTGTGCTACCAGAGCCCCTTTTTCTGGAGTAGTATTTCAATAATTTTTCTTTGGAAAAGAGTACTAAAATTCTCAATGACTATGATTGTGTAGTGTTGTTAAGTGCCATCAATAGGTCCTGACCCATAGCCACCCTGTATAGGGTTTCCAAGGAGTGGTTGAGGAGCTTGATCTGCTGACCTTGAGGTTCAAACTTACCTTGCAGTCCAGTGCATTAACCCACAGCACCACACTAGGAATGCTTTAATTTCTAAATTGTTATTGTAATGAGCTGCCATTGAGTGGGTTCTTACTCATAGAGATCTTAGACACAATAGAACAAAATACTGCCTGGTCCTGCATCATTCTCTTAATCATTGATCTGTTCGAACTCATTGTTACAGTTCATGTCAATCTATCTAACTGAGGATCTTTCTCTTTTTTGCTGGTCAACCACCTTACAAAGCACGATGTCCTTCTCCAGGGACTGATAACATGTCCAATGTTTTTAAGATAAAGTCTCACCATCCTTACTTCTAAGGAGCATATGGCTATACTTCTTTCAAGACAGATTTGTTAGTTCTTTGGGCAGGCCATGGTATATTTAATAATCTTCACCAACACTGTGATTGAAATGTATCAATTCTTCTTCAGTATTTCTTATTCACTGTCCAGCTTTCACATGCATATGAGAAGATTTAAAATACCACTTCTTGAGTCAGGTATGATTCTTTTTTTTTTTTTTTTACAGTAGATTTGCCCAAGGCAATATATCTTTACCTTTCCTGACTGTTGATTCCATGGGAATTTATTGTAGAATCAAGTAATATGAAATTATTGACAACTTTAATAATTTCTCTGCTTATCATGATGTTGGTTATTCGCCCACTTGTGAGGATTTTGATTTTTTGTATGTTGAAGATGTAAGCGATATTGAAGACTGTAATCATTGATCTTCAACAGTAAGTGCTTTAAGTTCTTTTCGCTTTCAGCAAGAAAGGTTGTGTCATATACACATCACAGGTTGCTTATAAGTATTCCTCCAATTTTTATGCCAAGTTTTTCTTCATATGGTCCAGCTTCTCATATTATTTGCTAAGTGCAAAGACTGAATAAGGATGGTGAAAAGATACAACCCTAATGCATACCTTTTCTGATTTCATGCCATTCAGTATCCACTTGTTTGGCGTAATGTCAATTTTTAAGTAATACAAGCTATTGAACACTGTTTCCTAAAGATGGCTACATAGTTGGAACAATTGCAATTCTCCACTACTCTTATTTCTAAGTTCTAGGTGAAATTAGTCCAGGAAAGCTAACTCTGTGCTATTGCTGCAGCAGGGGAAGCTTAACAGGTGAGTTAGATAAGGGGCTGATTGACTAGGGTCAGCAATATAGGGATTAATATGAAAGACTGAGCTTTTGTCACATGTGGAACTGTTGCACCTATTGTGCTTTGAGACCTAGCTTTCCGTTGATCATTCCTCTGTGAGAAACAAATGTGGGCTCAAGAGTCATTGAAGTTCAAAAAGGGTCATTCAAATTATAAAAAATAATTGGTCATGAGTACTAATTTTATTTATCTTTATCCAGAGGCAGAATGATTAGTTGTGATTATATCTTATCTTGGATCAACAAAGAAAGAAGACATAAGTGGTTGACTCCATTTTGTTTCTTAAAAAAAAATATTCTGCACTGAATGTACCTGAACAGAAGGATTTTAAGTAGTATAACCACACTAGGGTGCTAGACAGAGTTAGATAGCCTAGTTTAGAAATATCTATACAAGTACTTTTTATTTTACAAAGGATGTCCTAATGTGTTCCATCAATCTCTCATCTGTCATTATGCCATAATATGGTGGCTTTAACATTACCAGAAGTTACACCACCAGTAATTTAAATATTATCAAGGTCACCCATGATGGGCAGGTTTGAACAGAGTTTATGGCTAACATAGACTAGGAAGAAGGATAGTAAACAGTGTGATTATCAGATTAAAAATGGCAAATACCAGTCCATTTCAGCTCATGAATGCACCAGGATTGTATTATTTCACCATACTTATTCAAACATGTATGCTGAGCCACTATCTGAGAAACTGGATTATATTACAAAGAATGCACCATCATAGCAATGCATAGTGTTTCTGAGGCGATCGATGTTTATGCATTCCATTTCATTTTTGACAGCTTCCAATTTTCCTAGAATCATACTTCTTACATTCCATGTTCCAATTATTCATGGATGCTTATAGCTTGTAGTTGTTTTTCCTGCTTCATTCAACAAATGAAGATCCCAAAAGCTTTACTCCATTTATGTCATCATAGTCAACTCTGCTTTGAGGAGCCAGCTCTTCCCCAGTTATATTTAGAGTGACTTCCAACCTGAAGGTCTCATCTTCTGGTGATATACCAGTCAATGTTCTATGTTATTCATCATGTTTCAATATTCAGTTTTCTGATATTATCTGACAGTGTTCCTCTGCTATTAATATGGTTTTCAGAGTTGAACAGACAATTTCAAAGAGCAGCTCGAGAAGACAAATTCAACAATTATAATGAAAAGTGCAAAGTTAGAAATACAAAAGGAAAGAACACATTTAATATTTCTTAAGTTGAAAGAACTCAGGAAAAATTCAAGCCTCAAATTGGAATACTGAAGGATTCTTTGGGCAAAGTATTGAATGATGTAGAAAACATCAAAAGAAGATATAAAAAATACACAAAGTCATGATACTAAAAAGAAATGATTGATGTTTAACCATTTCAATAGGTAACAAATAATCAAGAGCCAATGGTACTGAAGGAAGAAATTCAAGGTGCAATAAAACAAGGCTCCGGGAATTGATGGAATACAAAATGAAATCTTTCAACAAGTTAATGCAGCACTAGAAACACTCACTCATCTATGTTAAGACATTTGGAAGACAGCTCTTTGACCCACTGATTAGAAAAGATCCATATTTGTGCCCTTTCCAAAGAAAGATGATCATTGGACAATATCATTAATCTCACATGCAATTAAAATTTTCCTAAGGATAATATAAAAATGGCTGTAACAGTACATTGGTAGGAAACTACCAGAGGATAAACCTGGATTCATACGAGGATGTTGAATGAGCGATACAATTTCTTTCTTTTTTTTTTTTTTT
>NW_006408729.1:672726-673713 GCF_000296735.1 Chrysochloris asiatica | reverse complement strand
AGCTCACTAGTTCTAGCTTCTATCTCTTCAATTCTATTCCTTTGCCCTTTCAATGTATTGTCCATTTCTTGTATTCTATTATTAATCATTTGGGCCTCTTTCTGTAGGTTTTGAATTGTTTCCAATGCTGTATCTATCTTACTTGATTGTTCCTGTAGCACTTCTTTTGCCAAACAGAGGTAAGCTTTCACACTTTGACCTTCAAATACCTAATAATTTAAACTGTACAGCTCTGTATGCATATGTACTACAGATTTAGTGAATTCTTGTAATCTAACAATGCCTTTCTGGTTATAGCATAATTGTTTTGTTCATGATCATAACCATTATGAGAAGAACAGTTTTACAAATAAATACATTTATTTTTTTATTTTTAAAATAAGTTATTCTGCAGATTACATGATTGATAACTGGTTGAAAATAATCTTTAATCCAGTAGATTTCTTTATAAAGGTATTGTTGCAAACCCATTTATTGCAATGCACAGTTATGTGGGAAGAGTAAAAATTCAAGAAACAATGTTTCCAGGAGAGCAGAATAATCTACCTTTCCATTGAAAGCAGTATTTCCTTTTCCTGACATATGGGATACAGTTACCACAAGAATCTAAACTGGGTCATTTCATTGCAAGTTTACAGTCATTTGACTTATTCCTATGGCCCTCCACAACCACTTAGAACAAGAGCTCCTAGACTAGCAGAAAAATAAGAGAAATAAACGTTCTCAGGCAAACTTTTCTATCCTGTAAAGATGTTTCTGAGCATATAGCCACTCTCTGGTTTATTTCCAAATTCTGCTTTGCAGTTTTAAACCACCCTTTGTAGAATTAATCATCAATATTGTTAAAACTGCAGATGCGGCTCTGTAGGGTAAGGGCATGAGGATAGCAGACTGCTGGGGACAGCATACGCAGACCCTGGGTTGATCAGTGGCAGCTCCATTAAACCACCTCTGAATATAATCAGTTTAACCCAGATGCTCTTCTTC
>NW_006408729.1:671043-672316 GCF_000296735.1 Chrysochloris asiatica | reverse complement strand
GAGAATAAAAGGCTGAGGTAGAGTAAGTTCTGCAGGCAATGCTGTGCCATGCTAGGCAAAATGTTTGCATATCTGTCTACCTGCCAGCTTGCATCATATCTGTGTGTCTGTCTTTTTTGTATATATTTCATCTCTCTCTTTCTCTATCACTTTCGCCACCAGATCTCCCTTCTTCATGACAGCCACACTTCCTTGTCAAGGCGGGACCCCGACATAGGACCTTGACAGCAGACAATTTAATAAGATAGAAAATTATGTGCTGAAATGTTGTCCTGGCATACTCACAGATACAGAGTTATTTGACTAATATGATATGGGGAACAATAATTTGCCAAATCTTTTCCAAAGGTTGTATATTAAGAAAAATAAAACATAAAACTGAGGGCAGAACTGGAATACTTAATGGAGAGCAAGTATCAGTGTCTCTTCTGACATCCATTTTGACCTTTCCATCTCCTTCTTTTTTGTCTTCTCAATGACTTTTTGCTTTCTTCATGTATGATGTTCTTGATGTCATCCCACAACTCTTCTGGTCTTCGGTCTTTAGTGTTTAATATATCAAATCTGTATCAGATGATCTCTAAATTCAGGTGGAATATTTTCAAGGTCTTTCTCTGCTATTCATAAGGTTTTCAGTGACTAAATATTTGGAAAAAGTTCGACACTCCTTTTTTCCTAGTCTGTCATCTTTTGGAAGCTCATCTGAAACCTGTTCACCATGGATGACCCTGCTGGCATTTAAAATATCCATGGCATAACTTCCACAGCAACTTTCAAAACAACTCAGAGCCACTATATTATTATAAACTGACAGATGAGTGGTGGATTATTAGATATTGTTGTTATGTGCCATGGAGTTGGTTCAGACACATAGTGACCCTGTACAGGGTTTCCCAGGCTGTAAATCTTTATTGGAGCAGAAAGCCTCATCTTTCTCCCAGCTGGTAGTTTAGAAATGCTGACCCTGTGGTTTGCAGCCCGATTCATAACCACTATGCTACCAGAGCACCTTAACTGACAGATGAGTGGTGGATTATTAAGTGTTGTTGTTGTTAGGTGCCATCGAGTCGGAACCCACTCATAGCGACCCTATGCACAGAAGAACAAAACAATGTCTGATCCTGGGCCAACCTCACCACTGTTGCCACACTTGAGTCCATCAATGCCGCCACCTGGCCAATCCATCTTGTTGGGGGTCTTCCTCTTTTTCTCTGACCCTACATCTTACCAAGCATGATATCCTTCTCTAGCAACTGTTCCCTCCTGACAATAT
>NW_006408729.1:666485-670840 GCF_000296735.1 Chrysochloris asiatica | reverse complement strand
GCTGCTCGAAGTTCTCGCTGCTGCTCGAAGTTCTCGCTGTTTTTTTAGTCATTGTTATAAATACGAGAGTAAGTAAAAAATATTGCTGCAATATCATTGTTCTTGTTGCTAAGTGCTGTTGAGTCAGTTCTGACCCATAGCGACACAATGTAGGGTTTCCGAGGAGCAGCTGGTGAGCTTGAACCACTGATCTTACAGTTCAAATGGCTTTGCCATCTGGGGCATTAACCCACAGTGCCACTATTTAACAAAACTAATAAGATGTTAAGCTATTGTTTCTGGGCATATTCTTAACCTAGGCCTATAATTTTCTGAAGCTGGTGTTTCCCTCTCTCTAATGACCCTCTAAAGAATTATGCACTCTTTGGTCTGCATCTCAATCAAAACATCAATTTTGGCATCCTTGAGAGACTCAAACTTGTCCTTCCCTTTAAATTTTCTTTGAGTTTTGGAACAAAAAGAAGTTAGAAGGGGGTAAGTTCAGGAATACTGAATGGATTGGGTAAGGTTTCCCAATGAAATTCTCTCAGGACAGTTCTTACTATCCTCAAAAATGAGCCAGTGCACTGTCATTGTTATTGCTGTTAGCTGCCATTGAGTTGGTGCTGACTCAGTGACTCTATGCATGACAGAATGAAACACTGCCTGGTTCCATGACAACCTCACAATCATTGCTACATTTGATCCCATCACTGTTGCCACTATGCCAACCCATCTCATTGTGAGACTTTCTCTTTTTCATTGACTCTACATTTTAAAAACATGATGTTCTTCCCTACGGAATTGTCCCTCCTGAAAATATGTCTGAATAATGACAGACATATTTTGGTCATCCAAGTTTGTAAGGAGCATTCTGGTTTACTTACTCTAACACAGATTCGTTTGGCAATCCATGATATTTTCAATATTCTCCTCCAACACCACAAGTCAAAAGCATCAATTCTTCTACAGTCTTCCTTATTCAATATCTGTCTTTCACATGCATATGAGATTATTAAAAATACCATGGTGTGGGTCAGGCACACCTTACTCCTCAAAATGACAACTTTGCTCTTGAACACTTTAAAGAGGTCTTGTGCAGCAGATTTGCCTAATCAATAGGAGAAATAAATAGATGATTTTTGCTGATCTTTTTGTTGGGAAGTGGACAAAAATGGAGGGGTGCTGTCATGGTTTAAATAGTGTCCCCCCAAATATGTATCAACTTGACTAGGCCATAATTCCCAGTGTTGTATGGCTGTCCTCCATTTCATAATATGATGTAATCATCCACCATTTTGTATTATGTGAAGTATTCATAATCTCTATGTGCCAGTGAGTGTGAAATCCTGACTACTAACCACAATGTCGGGAGCTCAAACCCACCACCTACTCCTTGGAAACCCTATACAGAGTAGTTATGAGTCAGAACTGACTCAACAGCACTCAACAGCAACCTATGTTAGTGAGGCAGAGCAACAGTGGATTGTACCTTGAGTCTCAGCCTTGCAAAAGGGACTCAAGTCCTACCATTTCTTAAGAACCAGGCTTACTCAAGTCCAGCACATCATTAAATTCATATCCTTATTCAAGTACACTCTTATTGAAGTTACAGCCTTACTTGAGTCATGCCTTTTACCTTAAAAGAGATAAGAGGACACAGAAGGTAACTGAGAGAGGAGGAAGCTCACTACTACCAAGAAAGAAGAGCTAGGAGTTGGGTCTTTCCTTAGGGTTGTACAACAGAACTTCCTTCACCTAGTAGCATGATAGATATCAAGACAGATGGAAATCTCCGAGAAGCCAGAAAGCAGAAGCTGAAGAGACAAGGGACTCCCTTCAGAGCCAACAGAAAGAGAATGCATCCCTCTATAGTTGGCACCCTGTATTCAGGCTCCTAGACTCCTAAATTGTGATGAAATAAATCACAATTTATTAAAGTCATTGTTTTGGGTATTTCTGTCTTAGCAGCACTAGATCAGTAAAATAGATGTCTAGTCTAAGTTGCCAGGTGCCTTTGAATTCAATTTTTTCAATCTCAAGCATATTTACTGTGATGAATAAAGAAATTATTTATATAAAGGACCTAGTAGTGAGCTTGCTACATAGCAGACACTCTTTAAATGGTTGTTTTTCTTTCCTTTCCAATGCACTTAACAGTGTGCATGCAACTTTTGAAGACTAGTTGTTCAAACAATGTCAATTTATTTCAGGTGAACCTTAAGAGCATAATGAAAAATATGAGGTGTAGTAATAGTGTGACTAAAAAGATAAAATGGAAGAGATTTTCTGGTGGTCAGGTTGAGGTAGTAACTGAATAAGAATAATTTGGTACAATTCATACTTTTGTTGTTGTTAAATGCCATTGAGCCGGTTCCGACCCATAGCGACCCTGCACAGGGTTAGCAACTGTTAAAAATAGTTCAGTACAATCATGGAATTATTGTAGTCCTGGTGTGGTGCTGTGGGTTAACGTGCCAGACTGCAAAGCCATTTGAACTGTAAGGTTGGCAGTTCAAGCTCACCAGCAGCTCTTTGTAAACCCTATACAGGATCACTATGGGTCAGAATCAACTCGGCAGCACTTAACAACAACAACAAGTATGAGTTAGATGTATAAAGGATCAAGTTCTATCCTTTGCTGAGCTGAAAATGATTGATCATAACTAAGAAAGTGTATTTATTTATTTTAATTTAATGTTTAGGTGTTAAAGTAGTTATTGGGGCCTTGGTATTGGGGCCTTGGTATGTGTGCTACTGTAGGCTAATACTGAACTGCAACCACAAAGTTAGTTATTCAAACCCCTTAGCCAATCCTCCGAAGTACTATACAGGGTATCTATAAGTCAGAATGGACTCAACAGTACTTAACAGGAACAGCATTAAAATAAAAGAAGGAAGGAGCTCAGGTGACACTGTAGGATAAGCAGTGACTTGCTAACCATAAGCTTGGTTATTCAAACCCACCAGCTGCTTCACAGGAGAAAGATGAAGCTTTCTACTCCCATAAAGATTTACAGCTTCAAAATCGACTCAATAGCAGTGGTTAGATTTGGGTTTGAAAGTAGAACACTATAATTTGATGAATTAAGTTTTAATAGGAACTTGTATAGTTTTACTACTGGTATGATTTCTCATACTTTTTCCTTTTGAAGGTTAATTGGAATGATATGGGCATGTCATCTACAATTTGCATTGCTCTAGAGATATCTATTCATAGACAAAGTGTGAGAATAGAAAGGTAAGAATTTACCATACAGAGAAAAAAGTATTTTTCCAGAATAACTGATCTTATCCATTCCTGTTGACTTCCATTTTCTTCTGTATCCACTATATATTTCTAGGTGAAATCTAGTTTTGGGTTTTATACCTGTAGCCTCATACCTATATGACAACTCTGCTTGAAATGCTCACAGGCTATTTAAAACTCATTGTACACAGAACAGAACTGAGGATATTGTTCTTCAATCTCTTCATCTAGGTGTTCACCATTTGAATAAATTGAACAACTATTTCCATCCAGTTACTCTAACTAGAAATGTATGAGACATAAATGACTTTCCCTTCTTTACACAAATGAATTGTTTTCAATTTTTGTTATGACTCATAAATATCTGCTTAAGATATTCTTTTCCAGATAGATTGGATTAACTTGTTATAACAAACAGACTCTGAAGAAATAAGAGCTCAAAGAAAGTATATATTTATTTCCCAATCTTATATGTGTTAGGGTAAATGTTCTGGATAAACATATCTACTCCAACTGTATTTAGACTGATGAGCTTTGCTATCTTTAATATTTGTGCGCCAATAGTTTATGAACATTGCCTAACAGCCACTCTAATAGAGAATAAAGAGCATAAAAAAGCATGGATGAGGTATTATATTAAAAATGAAATGCATAATTTCTGCTTTCACTCCAGTGGATAATAGTCACATGTCATACTTTATTGCAAGGAAGGTTGGGGGAGGTAATGTTTAGATCCCCATATTTCCAGTCGGAAAATCTCTTTGATATCCCATGCAAGTAAAGTTTTGCTAAAGATAATACAGAAATGGCTATAATCATACATTGACAGAGAACTTCCAGAGGTTCAAGCTGGATTCAGAAAAGGTCGTGGAATGAGGGATATCACTGCTGATGTCCAATGGATGTTGGCTGAATATCAGTAAGGTGAATATCAGAAAGATGTTTACTTGTGCTTTATTGACTACTCAAAGGCTTTGGATTGTGTGGATCATGACAAGCTGTGGACAACAATGTGAAATATGAGTATTCCAGAACACCTAATTGTGCTCATGAGGAATCTGTACATGGACCAAGAAGTAGTTGTTCGAACAGAACATGGGAACACTGAATGTTTTAAAATTAAAAA
>NW_006408729.1:662893-666385 GCF_000296735.1 Chrysochloris asiatica | reverse complement strand
CCTCACTTTCTTGAAAGATTTCAATTTTTATTCCATCAATTTCTGGTGCCTTGTTCTTTGCCAATTCCTTCAATGCACTTTGGACTTCCTCCCTGAGTATCATTGGCTTTTGATCACATGGTACCTCTTGAAATGGTTGAATATTAACCAATTCCTTTTGGAACAATGACTGTGTTTTCCTTCCATCTTCTCTCGATGCAATCTGCATCATTCAATAATTTGCCCAGAGAATCTTTCAATAACGAAAGTCAAGGCTTGAATTTTTTCTTCAGTTCCCCCAGTTTGAGAAATGCTGACCCTGTTCTTCTTTTTGGTATTCTGATTCTATATCTTTGCATAATTTTTATAGTATTTAGCTTTATCTTCTTGAGCTGATCTTTGAAATTTTCTGTTCAGCTCTTGGACTTCCTCATTTCTTCCATTTGCTTTAGCATCTCTACATTGCAGAGCAAGTTTCAGAGTCTCTTCTGACATCCATTTTGACCTTTACCTTCATTCCTGTCTTCTTAATGAGTTTTTGCTTTCTTCACGTATGATGTTCATGATGTCATCCCACAACTCTTCTGGTCTTTGGTCTTTAGTGTTTAATGTATCAAATCTGTTCTTCAGATTATCTCTAAATTCAGGAGGGATAAATTCAAGGTCATATTTTGGCTCTCATGGACTTGTTTTCATTTTCTTCAGCTTCAGTTTGTATTTGCATATGAGTAATTGATGGTCTTTTCCATAGTCTGCCCCTGGCCTTGTTTTCACTGATGATATGGAGCTTTTCTATCTTCTCTTTCCACAGATGTAGTCAATTTGATTTTTATGTGTTCATTCTGGCCAGGTCCACGTGTATAGTTGTCTCTTATGCTGTCTAAAGAAGGTATTTGAAGTAAACAAATCATTGGTTTTGCAGAATTCTATCATTTATTCTCCAGCATCATTTCTACTATTAAGGGCATATTTTCCAACTACTGGTCCTTCTTCTTTCCTCCCAACGTTTGCATTCCAATCACCAGTAATGATCAATGCATCTTGATTGCATGTTTGATCGATTTCAGATTTAAGAAGTTGGTAGAATTCTTCTATTTCATCCTCACTGGCTTTAGTGGTTGGTGCATAAATTTGAATAATGGTGGTATTATCTGGGCTTCCCTGTAGGTACATGGCTATTATCCTATCACAGTATTGTACCTCATGACTGATCTGGATATGTTCCTTATAATGATGAGTGCAACACCATTCCTCTTTGATTTGTCATTCCCTGCATAGTAAACCATCTGGTTGTCATATTCAAAATGGCCAATACCAGTCCGTTTCAACTCACTAATTCCTAAGATATCGATGTTGATGCGTTCCATTTCATTTTTGACAACTTCCAATTTTCCCAGATTATTACTTCATACATTCCATGTTCTGATTTTCAATGGATGTTTACAGCTGTTGCTCTTCAATTTGAGTTGTGGCTCATCAGCAAATGAAGGTTCTGTGGGCTTTTCTCCCATGAGCTTAACTCCATGCACGTCATCATGGCTAACTCTACTTTGAGGAGGCCTCTCTTCCCTAGTAATGTTTTGAGTATCTTCTAACCTGAGGGGCTCATTTTCCAGAACTGTATCTGACAGTGTTTCTCTGCTATTCATAATGTTTTCAGTGACTAATTATTTGGAAGTAGTTTAGCACTCTTTCTTCCTAGTCTGTCTTTGTCTGGAAACTCATCTGAAACCTGTCCACCATGAGTGACCCAGCTGGTTATTTAAAATACCGGTGGCATAGCCCTCAGAATCACAGCAACTCAAGCCATCACAGCATGACAGACAGATGAGTGGTGGCTGTTTCATTTTATGTCAAAACTGTCACTTTAAATTTCAATATCAATCCTGATACAATCAAGATGTTCTCTCCCAGGATGGCGGCTATGGGGATAGCTCAGTGTCTTGAATTAGAAAACAATGGATTTCTTGATTCTCCTACAAATTCCCCTAGCTGTAAGCCCTGCAATTCTCCAAATATTCCTCTATATGTGTTACAGAGTTCCAGCACCATCCCCTTAGCCTGCTTGGCCCAGTATTTCATGTTGTTATTAACGGAGCTCCTCACTGCATGTCTACCCAATCTGCCATCTTGATTGTAGGTGTAGTACCCTGAAATTGCAATATATTTTAATCTTTTTACCTGGTGTATTTAACATTTGTACCTCTTTTTTGTTTGTTTATTTTTTATTCAAGGAACATTTGCTATCAGTTTGTGAGATATAGGAGTAATCTATGCAAAATTTCCATTCAACAGAGCAAATAGCAACCTCAGATGAAGGTAATATCAAGGAATGATATCTTCCTCCTTGCATGCATACAGGAAAGAGAAAGTAATTTAGGAACAGATGTGGAAGTTTATAATTCTTATTAAAACTAAATTACAATATGTACTAAATTGTAGATTAGAGGATATGAATAGCAGAGTAAGAAACATCTTCTGGCAATATAGTTAGTACATTGGTAGAATCTGGGGAACAATAGAAGAAAACATTTGATATATATGAATAAGTTTTGGTGACAACGTATACAATTTATCAAACTACTAAAATTTATATAGTTCAGTACAAGTCCCTCATGGGACAAATATCATCCAATTTGGAGCAATCAATGATAAAAAGAGAAAGTGCAGTAATGGAGTTACTGCTTTCAAGAATTATCATGTAGGGTTCATTTTGTGCTTTTATGTGTTACACATCACTTTGCATGTTTGAAGGGAAATGTTTGGAAGGTACTAGAAAGTCCTTTCCAAAATCACTTCTCTACACACATATTGCAATGATCAGAATTTAATTATTATATAGTTTTTCCTTATGGAGTAAACTTTGTTTTTTTCCAAGTGAGTCATTAAAAAATAGATACAGTAAGTCACCACACTAACTTAAAGTCTGTCACAGGGCAGTGCAAAAAAATTTCTGCTTGACTACTTTCGTGGCTCCAGGAAGTTTGGATTCCATGAGAATTTGAAATTTTGTTCTGCATTTTTCACCCTTTATCAGGATTCTTCTATGGAATCTTTGATTAAAATGCTCAGTAATGGTAGCCAGATACCATCTAGTTTTTCTAGTCTCAATGCAGAGCAGGAAGCTGTTCAGGAAGGTGATTAGTCACTCATTTCATTTCCTCCTATTATTGATTCTTTTTATACTGTTGTTCCAGGTGAATAAACACTAGTTGTTGCACCTTGGATGGTCACTTGCAAGTTGTTAAGACCTCTGAACTCTGCCACTAGGAGATATAGCAGAATCACCAAATATGCTTATCAGCCAATTAACTAGGATGGCTCATGAAATCATGACCCTACACTTCCCTAACTAAGGAAAAAAATACCATGAGAAATTTGGTTGTATATAAGTGGTATCAGCAGCCACACTTCTGTTTTTTTGTTGTTGTTGTTGTCAGGTGCCATCGAGTCGGAACCGACTCATAGCGACTCTATGCACAGCAGAACGAAACAATGTTCGATCCTGGGCCA
>NW_006408729.1:659217-660750 GCF_000296735.1 Chrysochloris asiatica | reverse complement strand
CATTAGGCAAATCTGCTGCACAAGACCATTTTAAAGTGTTGAAGAGCAAAGATGTCAGTTTGAGGACTAAGTTGCACCTTACTCAAGCTATGGTATTTTCAATAACCTCAGATGCATGTGAAAGCTGGACAGTGAAGAAGGAAGACTGTAGAAGAATTGATGCTTTTTAGTTATGATGTTGGAGGAGAATACTGAAAGTGCCAAGGGCTGCCAAAAGAACAAACAGATCTGTGTTGGAAGAAGTTCAGCCAGAGTGCTCTTTTGAGGCCAGGATGGCTAAACTTCATCTCTCATACTTCGGACATATTGTCAGGAGGGACCAGTCATTGGAGAAGGATATCATGTTTGGTAAGGTCAGAGAAAAAGACCTCCCCCTCCCCCCAGAGAGATGAATTTCCAAAGTGGCAGCATCAATGGGCTCAAGCATGGCAACAATAATGAGATTGGTCCAGGACCAGACAGTGTTTCATTCTGCTGTGCGTAAATAAAGTTGCTATGAGTCAGTAACAACTCGATAGCACCTAACAGCAACAACAACATGAGTTTTTGCAATATTTTTGACTCATTCATGGAATACAGTTTCCATATTTTATAATTTTATATCGTGTTTGTTACTTATCAAATTCATAGCTTGAGATAAGATTTTTTTTTTTTTAACATTCTTATTTAGACTAAATTTTTTTTAAGTAGCAGTTTTTTTTGTTTTTTAGTTTAGCTTGAAGTTAGGTATGAAAGTGATTTGAAATAGCTCAGGACATTTGACTGATAGAAAAGTTTCAAAGCCTGCTGAAATTTCTGGGAACTATTTTCACAGAAAAACAAGGAAGGTATGCATGCAAGTACCTTTATTTTTCTGGGTGTATAAAAATACCACAAAATATTTGCAAAGTCTGCATGTGGAGAGGTTTGCCTATGAATTACCAATTGGCTCTGATTTTTGAATATTCATTTAATTGGATAATTAAACTTTAAACCAAGTGGGTCTCTGGGACCTTCTGTACTTGCGAGAGAGCACGACTGATGATACAATTTTTCCACTGAAAACCATCCTCACCATTATTTTTCTTTTTTGTCATAAATGTCAAATTAGTCTTTTGACCAATGTTTGACTGATTCTTTAAATTCTGTTCACAATGGCAAATGTTGCAGTGATATGTTAGAAACATTATTAAAGATATGCTCACTGATGACTGAAGATGGTTATTAAGAAGGTTTTGTTTCAAAACCTTGTCTTAGAATCAGGCTTATGTATGTAGCAAACATGTTGTTGTTAGGTGCCATTGAGTCGGTACCAACTCATAGCAACCTTATGCATAGGAGAACGAAAGACTACCTAGTCCTGGGTCAACCTCACTACTGTTGCCATGCATGAGTCCATCGATGCTGCCACTTGGCCAATCCATCTCATTGGAGGTCTTCCTCTTTTTTTCTGACCCTCCACGTTACCAAACATGATATCCTTCTCCAGTGACTGGTCCCTCCTGACAATATGTCTGAAGTATGAGAGACAAAGTTTGGCCATCTTGACCTCTA
>NW_006408729.1:638767-658807 GCF_000296735.1 Chrysochloris asiatica | reverse complement strand
ACCGAAGGCTGTGCTCTTTGATCTTCATCAGTAAATGTTTAAGTGTGCGACAAGATTGTATTCTTTCACCATACTTATTCAATGTGTATGCTGAGCAAATAAGCTGAGAATCTGGGTTCTGTGAAGAAAAACGTGTCATCAGGATTGGAGGAAGACTCCTTAACAACCTGCGATATGCAGATGATACAACCTTGCTTGCTGAAAGTGTATGTGCATAGAAATATATGTATTATACCAAAACTCTTACTGTGACAATTTTTATCAACAAACATTAATCTCCTTTCTTTGTTCACTTCCATTGAGGTAACCTGCATATGTATTAGATATGATTTATTTTTAAAATAGATAACAAAGATACCCCTGGTTGGACTCAAACTACCACGTTAGTAGCTGAGTGCATTAATTGTTTGCATAAATCCAGGATTCTTGAACATATTAATATGAACTTTGTCCTCGAAGAAATGATGATAATAATTATAATACCTGTGAAATAATAGTTTTGAGTTATATTATGTTTAGTGGTTTGCACATACTTTAAATTGGCACAACAGTCACATACTATCTATACAACCTGTGTAAGGTTACAGACTAGTAAAAGAAGGATAGAAACATAGGTGTGTTTAACTGTGAAATCTGAACTTTGGTGCCTCTTTGGGATTTATATTTAAGGTGCCAGGGATAAGATAGAGATGAATAAGTAATTATGTTCCTATTTTAGAAATATGTGCTTTTGGTTCCTCACAATGATTTAACTTTGGATTATTATTGCTTCATCACACAACTGCTTCTTCACCATCAGACAACATCAGGTGGGATCCCTGGAGATCACAGTGCTTAAGATAAGAGCATCATTCACCTAGTTTAATGCTTCCACTTGGTAATAGTAAAGCGGATTCCCACAAATCACAGAGATTCTAGCCTCTCTTATTGCAGTTTGGACATCTCGCTGGATGGTATCTGTGGTTAACATACTCAGCTGCTACATGGAAAGAAAGTTTGGAGATTCAAGTCCACCCATAGTTGCCTCACAAGAAAGACCAGGCAATATACTTCTGACAACTCAGCCATTGAAAATCCCATGAACACAATTCTACTCTAACACATGGGTTCATTGTAAGTCAGAATCTACTCTATGGCAACAGTATTTTTTAATCCATTCTGTGTCTCATAATGTGTTCCCAGTTTTTTTCAGTTTTGTAGCATTATTGAAATTCTGATATAGTTGTTGATGTTGTTGTCAGGTGCCATCGAGTTGGAACCGATTCATAGCAACCCCATGCACATCAGAATGAAACAATGTCCGATCCTGGGCCAACCTCACTACCATTGCCACAGTTGACGCCATCAATGATGTCACCTGGCCAATCCATCTCGTTAGGGGTCTTCCTCTTTTTCTCTGACCCTCCACCTTACCCAGCATGACATCCTTCTCCGGCCACTGTTCCCTCCGGACAGTATGTCCAAAGTATGAGAGATGAAGCTTAGCCATCTTGGCCTCCAAGGAGTACTCTGGCGGCACTTCTTTCAAAACAGATCTATTGGTTCTTTTGGCAGTCCATGGCACTTTCAGTATTCTCCTCCAACACCACAACTCAAAGGCATCAATGCTTCTACGATCTTCCTTTTCACTGTCCAGCTTTCGCATCCATATGAGGATATTGAAAATACCATGGCTTGGGTCAGGCACACCTTAGTCCTCAAGCTGACATCTCTGCTCTTCAATAATTTAAAAAGTTCCTGTGCAGCAGATTTGCCCAATGCGATATGTCGTCTGATCTCTTGACTGCTGCTTCCACGAGTGTTGATAGTTGATCCAAGAAGAATGAAATCCTTGACAACTTATAGTAGTAAAAGTTTTTTTCATATCCTAATAGGTATCAAGAACATCATACATGAAGAAAGCCAAAGGTCATTAAAAAGACAGGACAGGAAGGAAAGAAAAGACCAAAGTGGATGTCAGAAGAGAGACTCTGAAACTTGTTCTTAAACATATAGTAGCTAAAATGAAGGTAGAAATGATGAAGTAAAAGAATGAAAAGATAATTTCAAAGGGCAGCTTGAATACTCAAAGTATTATAACAAAAATTTGAAGTTAGAAAACCAAAAGGGAACAAATATCTCAGTATTTCTCAAGCTGAAAGAAATTAAGAAAAAAATAAAATCTCGACTTGCCATATTGAAGGATTCTTGCACAAAATACTGAATGATGCAGAAAGTATCTAAAGGAGATGGAAAGTATACACAGAGTTACTGTACCAAAAATAAGTGCTTCATGTTCAACAATTTCAAGAGATAGCATATGAATAAGAACGAATGGAACTGAAGTTAAAAGTCCAAGCTGCACTGAAAGCATTAGTGAAAAACAAGGCTCCAGCCATTGATGGAATACAAAATAAAATGTTTCAACAAATTGAAGTAGCCCTGAAAGTACTCACTAGTCAACTAACTGAAAGACATCCATATTTGTGCTGATTTCAAAGAAAGATGACCTACAGTATTTAGAAATTACTGAACAGTATTATTATTATCATAAGCAAGCAAAATCTTGCTGAATATAATTTTAAAAATGTTTGCACACTGACAGGCAGTTTCCAGCAATTCAATCCAGATTCAGAAGAGGACATGGAATGAAGGTATCATTGTTGACATTAGATGGATCTTGATTAAAAGCAGAAAATACCACAAAAATGTTTACCCGGAATTTTATTGATTATGCAAGGCATTTGACTGTGTGGATCAAAACAAAGTATGACTATAGCATTGCAAAGAATGGGAATTCCAGAACACATAATTGTGCTCATAAGAAATCTATACATACCAGGAGATAGTTGTTTGAATGGAGCAAAGGGTCACTGTATGATATTAAATCAGGAAAGGTGTGCATCAGAGTTGTACCCTTTCACCATACTTATTCCAACTGTTGTTGTTGTTGTTAAGTGCCGTCGAGTCGGTTTCGACCCATAGCGACCCTGTACAGGGTTTCCGAGGGTGTAAATCTTTACGGGAGTAGAAAGCCTGATCTTTCTCCCGCGGAGCAGCTGGTAGTTTCGAACCGCTGACCTTAAGGTTCGCAGGCCGATTCGTAACCACTACGCTACCAGAGCTCCTTATCCAACTGTATGCTGAGCAAATAATCCAGGAAGGTGGACTATTTGAAGAAAAATGTGACATATAGGCTAGAGTAAGACTCATTGGTGGTGGTGGTGGTTATGTTCCGTGGAGTTGGTTCTGACTCATAGTGACCCTGAATAGGGTTTCTGAAGATATAAATCTTTACAGAAGCAGAAAACCTCACCTTTATCCAGTGGAACCGCTGGTAGTTTTGAACTGCTAACTGTGAGATTAGCAGCCTGACTCATAACCACAACAACCTGCAATATGCAGATGGCATAATATGCAGATGACACAAAAGGCATGTAATCTTTGATCTTCAAGACCTCTTTGATGAAATCAAAGAGGTCTTGAAGGTCAAAGATCACACACCTTTAGTATAGATTACAACTCAATGTAAAGAAAACAAAACTCACGAATGGAATATTAAAGAACATAATAAAATAAGAAATACTAAAGTTGTTAAGCTACAGTTTAGTTAGCATAATAATGAAAAATGGGCTTTGATTATAAAACTGTTCCCCCCTTATCTTCTAACTAGCTAAGCAGATTTGACTTTCATTTTAAATGTAATTAACTCAGAAAGGGAAGAACTGGAAGAGAAAATATAAAAGACAGATTAGAAAAGGTTATATTCAAGCAAAACAAATAAAATTTAAAACTAAGCCTGTCACTCTGCATGAATAAAATGTCAGGTTTACTGGATAAATGTCTAAGGATCAAGGATTAGGTTCATAATCTCTAGAAAGCATTCAAATATTGTTTTAATTATCTTCAAATCCTTTCTATTTTAATTCTACAAGGTTTTCACAGAATTCTCTACAAACCAGTGTGATTTATGTATTCAGGGAGGCTAAAAATTCAAACTGCAGATGTGATCTCCCTAGAAAACCATTTGAAGCAAGTTGATGAGCTGTTCTAAACTATTTGAAGAGTTTATTTTGCAGGAAAATGCTCCATTCGATTCAATTCCTAAAACAAATTTGATTTAAAGCCTATTTGAGAACATTAACTGCTTTTGATCTTCTTAAAATTCAAATGAACTGAAATTATTTTCTCTTTAGCTACCACTATGTTATGATATTGCTATTCTAGTCCTCATAGTGTCTCTTGAACATGATTACATTGGACAATGAGCTTCAATTAAGACTTTATAAAATTTATATGTTAATCCATGAGATTTTGACTACATTATTATTATTATTTTAAAATTAATGCTATAAGACCTGTTTCAAGATCCTGCAATGCAAATTAAGTCATAATGGATGGTTATCTTGTTATTTATTTATTTAAAGACTCATTAGCAATATGCAAATGACAGTCTGGCTTACTGAAAGAAAAGACATATTGAAGTATTTACTAATAAAGATCAGTGTGAATTATATTTCAACATTAAGAAAGCAAAAATCTTCGATACTGCACCAATAAACAACATCATGATAAACTGAAAAAATACTGAGCTATCAAGGATCTTTTACTTGGATTCACAATTGACACTCTGGTAGCAGTCAAGAAATCAAGCAACACATCACATTGGGCAAATGTTTTGCAAAAGGCCTCTTAAAGAATAAATATGTCACTTTGAGTACTAAGGTGTGCATGATCCATGCTTTGGTACTTTCAAACATCTCATAAACTAGACAATGAATAAGGAAGGTTGAAGAAGAATTGATTCATTTTAATAGTGATATTGGTGAAGAATATTGAATATACCATGGATTGTGAATGTTGTTGTTAAGTGCCGTCAAGTCTGTTCCGACCCATAGAGACCTTGTATAGGATTTCTGAGGAGCAGCTGGTGAGCTTGAACCACTGACCTTGTAGTTCAAAGTGACTTTGCAGTCCAGCACACTAACCCACACCAGGACTTCATGGACTGTTAACAGAACAAACAAATATGTCTTGGAAGACGTACAACTAGAATGGTCTTTAAAAGCTATGATGGAAGACTTTTGACATATTATCAGAAGGGACCAATCCCTGAAGAAGGACATCATGCTTGGTAGAGTAGAAGGGTCAGCAAAAAAGGAGAAGACTGTCACTGAGATGGATTGGCACAGTAGCTGCAATAAATGGGCTTGAGCATTGCAGCAATTATGACAATGACACAGGACTAGGTAATGTTTCATTCAACTGTGCATTGAGTCTCTATGAGTAGAATTGACTTGATAGCAACTGGTAACAATAACTGTAGTAGTAGCTAATGGTTTCCCATCTGATAAAGTTTTCACATTCAACTATTGAGTCAAGGGTGCTTGTTCATCAGTTTTGCTTTATTTACTCCTCCAATTAAAAGCCAATCAGAAGACAATGCTACTAATTACGTAAATGTAGATTGAATCAACATTCCAATTGATAGCTACTCCATGCCACTCATGATAGTGCAGGTAATAAATGTTTACCATTTCAACTGATAGAATGTGATATATAAACAAGTTTCAATGGGTCCAAGGATCCAATTATTGACTTAAAAGTAAAGTAGATTTTATTATTAACTTAAATGAATAGAAACAAATGCACAGTTCTAATTGTTTCTTTTCTTATTACTATAGAACTACTAAACATGAGCCATGACTTCTGGGTCATGGTTTATATAAATTTTTTTTTTAATATAAATATGAACAAAAGCTAATTTTTTGACTATTGAGTGAGAGTGAATGAATTTGATATACACTTCTGGAGACATCACAAGACATGTGTGGTACAGACATTGACATCCTGTGATAGAACTTTTTTTTGCATAATTTCATCAGTTACTTGCCTTATATGTGTGTGCACTTTATTTGCATGAGTGTGCTATTTGTAAAAAATATGGCACTCAAAATTCCTAATCACATCAGTATAATAGAGTCCCACCTTATAAAATCACCTAGTAAGTGATTTATTGTGTAAATACTACAGTTTTCCAATGTCCAGAAATAAAATATGAGATTTATGTGGATTAATGTTAGACTAAACAGTGTTGTCTTTTACATTAGCGCACCTCCCATTGGCAATACCTGAAGAATTCAGAGAATTCAACTTTGTCTTTCTTTTTGCCCTTCTTTAAAATGTGTTATATATTTCATTATTGATTGTACCTTTGTTGAGCCTGTAACTTCAGAAAAGTTATAGGAAAAAGTGTATTTTATTATTTTAAATCCATTTAAAAAGAAAAGAGAAAAACTATGATAGCACAATTTTTAAGCACTTGGGTGTTAGTTAAAAGGTTAGCAGTTTGAGCCGTGGCCTCATGGAAAAATGACTTGGTGACCTACTTCTAGAATGATTATAGCCTAGAAAGCCCTACAGGACAGTTTACTTTGTCATCTGGGGTCACTTGTGATTCAATAGCCCAACAACAGCAACAACTTTAGTCCCATTGCATGGAGTTCATTTAGCTCTTGAATTACTCTTGAATTAAAGAACATTTGTGCAGTGCTTTACAGGTTTACTCCTAAAAATAATTATTTTGTTATTACTCTTTCTCCTAGGAAAAATAAAATTTTGGCACACAGTAACTTCTGCTGGGGAAGCCTTTAGCTTCAGAGGTCTGATGATGGCCAAATGAAGTCTAGAGGAATGGGAACTGAAGTGCCAGATTTTCAAGTTGTGGTCTCATTTGATTATTTTTTTTTAATGCTTTATTGTGAATTATGTGATAGTTTACATGGGAGAACACTAGTTTTACATTCATCCTATCGTATATCGTTTCATTGCTATGGTTATAATCCCCTCCATAGGGTATACCCGGCAAGCCTGTCCCCCCACCCCCGGTCATCAGCACACAGCCCCTCTCCCTCTCTGGGTCTAAAGCCCCCAGCTGCCCCATCTCTCCACGTCATCGTCTCTGCCTCCATCTCAGGCATCACTGCTTTTCTGGGTAGGATCCCGCTCTCTGCTGTTCTCTCTTGATGGTCCCAGGGACCTCTGATCTATCCTAGGCTGAAAAGTTAATCATTCCTCTCCTTGCTACAAAATGTCTACCTTTACATTTCCAACCCTCACAAGCAGTCCTGATAACAATTATTCACTACTGTATCACAAGAGACCCAACCACATTTCATTTCATCAGCCCCACCTAGACAGATTGGATACTACTTAGTGGAGATTCTACCTTCCTTCACACCCTCTGGATCTAGGTTCCCTCTTGAAATCTTGTAAGCCAGTCACTTCTTGCTTTTGTAGCACCCCCATTTTGGATAGCCAATGTCCAAGTTGCCATCCCTGTTTATTCTGTGTGTGGAGGGGGTGGGAATGATCCTTGCTGTAAAGATTTGTTCCCTCTTTTGAGCCACTGCATCCATAGGTATAGGTTAAGTTCATGAAATTGTATCAGATTACTCTTTTTTCCCTCTTCTTTCTTCTTCTGGTTGAGTTCCAATCATCCACTCATTGAAGCCAGGTCAAGTGGATATTATCTGCAAGTGTGGGTGTTCTTGTGCATATGCCCTCTCCTCTTATCAGCTGGACACTTCAGTCTCCACTCTAGTCCTCTATGGCTGTGTCACTGACTCTGGGCCCAAGAGTCCTCAGTTCTTGCCACACTGCTGGCCTACCAGGTCTCCACCCGGGTTCACAGGAGTCTATTGAACGTTATAGGGCTTAGCTTCATTGCTGTTTTTCCCTCACTTCCCTTTATCAGTGACAAGCGTGGTCACCAATCAGAGCGTGTATTCCCATTGAGTCTTAGTCTTGTAAGGGGTTTGCACTCAGGTGATCCCACCACTTGCTTTGAAGTCTCCTGGGCAAGCAACTTGCTTGTTCTTGTAGTAACAGTCAGTCTGCCTATATTGTTTTGTGTTTTTCCTGTTGGTATTTCTTTCAAGAAGTATCTTCTCTCATCCTTTCAAGTGGAAATTTCCCATCTCTGAAGATCTGGATCTGGTTCAGGCTTCCACCTATAGTCTTATCTTATTTGATTTTGAAGTAAAATAGATTGACAATGATGTCTGTGAGAGCCAGCCAAGGTTCCCCACATAAGATTGAGGTTTAGGACACAAACCCATTCCTATGCTTAAGACTTTTCCTAAAGGAAAACATTTTATTTTATTTTTTTCTTCTATTGAAGTTTTATCCAACTCTCCATGTTCATTTAAAGGTTCCAATCACCTTGCTCTTGCTCTTCTCCCTTGATGGTTCTAGAGGATATATGGTAATCTTTTGCATGTTATGTTTCTTTAGTGAAAAAGTATGATTGACATTATCACTTTCCTTATTTTGGACAAAGAATATTTGTTAGAGTTTTCTATGTGCACTTTCTAGGTCTCTCAGAAGGGAAAATATAGAAATGGTTGTGAACCAGCTATGGTGCATTCAATTTCAAGTAGCCAAGAACCTAGTTAATAGAATCATAAACCATAGGACAATTTTGAATTTTCATTCCCATATATAAATACACCAGACTGCAAAGCCATTTGAACTGCAAGGTTGGCAGTTCAAGCTCACCAGCTGCTCCTTGGAAATCCTATACAGGGTTGCTATGGGTCAGAATCGACTCGATGGCACTTAAAAACAACAGCAACATATAAGTTGTCCTAAGCTGTGGCACTGCAGGTTAACGCACTGGACTGTAAAGTTGGCTGGAATTGCAAGGTTGGCAGTTCAATTCACCAGCTGCTCCTAGAAAACCCTATACAGGGGCACTATGAGTCAGAACCAATTTGACAGCACTTAACCAAAAGGTTTGCTTGGAGTCCTGGTGCAGCACTGTAGCATAAGTATTGGACTGCTAACTGCAAGGTTGATGGCATACCATCTGCTCCTCGGAAACTGCTAAACAGTGACTTTATGAGTTGGAACTGACTCAACTACACTTAAAACAACAACTAGAAGGTTGGCTGAAAAGAGCAACTATGTTATCATGGATCCAGTCTCTTTCTTTTTCTCATTTAAAGGTTCCATCCTCAGCAGTTCATTTTCCTGCTTAGGCTTGTCACATTTGATTGCTAAGTGGTAGGAGCAATTCAGGATAGTGAGAGAAAACTTGGCATCTGTTTCTTTCCTTTTATCTTGAAAAACAAAAAATCTTGACCTGAAGTTCCATAAGACTTTCTTTTATATCTCTCATTAATTTCTTTTGTATGTCTCATTAACTCCTGATCTGGTGTTATGGGATCAGCACTGAACTGTGAACCACAAGATTAGCAGTTCAAACCCACCCGTTCCTCAGAAACCCTGTACACGGTTGCTATGATTTGGAACCAAATCAGCAACACTTAACAACAACAACTATATCAACCCAAACTTTCACATACTGTTAATTATAAACAGAATTGCAAGAATATGAATTTTCCAGCATTTTTATGGAAATGGCCATTTTTTAACCAGATCAGAAACAACTATTGGGTAGACATCTGATAATGATGCTATATTTAAAAAAGAAGACAAATATGCAATGCCTAGAATAAAAGAACCAGACAAGGTGACCCTCATTTTCTTTAATTTCTTTCCTCCATTTTGAGACCATGACTGGAGACCAGCTTGTTCTCCTTCTTGAGCAGCTGATTAAGCCCTCTTTCCAACCATTTCCCTTCTCAGGTTCTTATACTCCTGTACCACTATGGTGGTGGTGGTAGTTATGTGCTATGGAGTTGGTTCTGACTCATAGTGACCCAATAGGGTTTCTGAGGTTATAAATCTTTACAAGAACAGAAAGCCTCATTTTCTTCTTCAGAACAGCTGGTAGTTTTGAACTGCTGACCATGAGATTAGCAGCCCAACTCATAACCACCACATTACCAGAACTCCTTTAAACCACTACGGTACCAGTCATCTTTTGCCAGATCACAATACACCTAATCTTAACATTGAATAGCCTCTATGTCCCCTGAGCCTTTTGTTTTTGTTGTTGTTAGATGCCATCAAGTCGGAACCGACTCATAGTGACCTTATGTACAGCAGAACGAAACACTACCGGATCCTGGGCCAACCTCACTACTGTTGTCACACTTGAATCCATCGATACTGCCACTTGGCCAATTCATCTCCATGGGGTCTTCCTCTTTTTCTCTGACCCTCCACCTTACCAAACATGATGTCCTTCTCCAGCAACTGGTCCTTCCTGACAATATGTCCGAAGTATGAGAGACTAAGTTTGGCCATTTTGGCCTCCAAGGAGCACTCTGGCTGCACTTCTTGCAAAACTGATCTATTGGTTCTTTTGGAAGCCCATGGCACTTTCAATATTCTCCTTCAACACCATAACTCAAATGCATCAATTCTTCTACTGTCTTCCTTATTCACTGTCCAGCTTTCGCATGCATATGAGGTTATTGAAAATACCATGTTATTCAAAATACCCAATTCCCAAGAAACCTCTGAAACTCAGCAAGGCTATCCTGCTTGTGATGCACAAACCTTCTCCTGTAGTTGCAACTTGTTGTTATGTGGTCTCCAGTTACAAACTACTGTGTGGTCTACCATCATGGCATGCTGTGTCTCCTTATCTCTGGGACCTGTGAGCAGTAAATACTATTTTTTTTTCTGAATTTCCTGTGTGAGTCTTACTACCTTGTGCTGCACCTGACAAACCACTCAAGAGACCCATAGACCCTTTTGTGTCTAACTAAACACAATGACATTAGCATGGTAGATGACTATGAAACAAATTTCATAAAAAAGTAAAATAAAATTCTTATTATTAAATTAAATTTCTATTACAAGGAGAAAGAAGTATCATTTTATGCAATAATTAGGTAGTTAACAGCACTTTACAACAACAAATGCACATACAAATTATCATTTTAATATATTTTTAATTAACTTGCATTTGTAATTTCCTTTCAAATGACTTTTCATTACAGACCTAATAGTAAGAAACATAGCAAGTTCATAGTGAATTGAAATCACTGCTTAAAAAAGTGAAGTCTGATAATACTGATAATATACTAGTCTTGTATACAGTAACTCAGCTATTATTTTATTTTTCATGGTTGTATCAACATCAAATGTGTGGATTTTAAAATTATTTACCTCCATCTTGAATTTGTTTTTTATACTTTTACTCCTTTCTGTGTAAGTGCGTGCTATGAAGAATCACTTTTAATAAAGCTAGCATTTCAGCCAGCCATTTCTAGTTGTATAAGAAAAACAATAAAGAAGAATAATACTAATAAACTGAACAGCTCCTCATATTGGGTTTGCATTTAAAATAGATTTACAAAATAGTGAAAGGATGTATCATAATAGTCCCCTTATAGAGTGATTTTACTGGTTAAAATGCACTATTCTGATTTTTTTTAAAATAGTGATTCTGAATATCTTTTGAGACGGAGATGACCCAAGAAAAACATAATTAGTGCATAGTATTTTACCAAGCACTATAATTTTTCCAAGCACCATTCATGTGCTTTAAATAATCAAATAATATTTTGCTAGGTTATATTTTCTGTGTTGTATTTAATAAAGAGTCTTAAATATTCACTGATTCATCAGTAGATTGGTGTCTTTAGAAAGCACTTTAAGTTGGGATGCTTAGAATAAGTATTTTACTTGAAATGAAAATAAAGAGTTATTATAGCTCATAGCATCATGATAAATAGGAAAAAAGATAAAATTTGTCAAAGACACTTCATTTTACTTGGATCTATTATCAACACTCATTGAAGCAATAATCAAGATATCAAATTACTTATTGCATTAGCCAAATCTGGTACACAAGACATCTTTAACGGAGACCTAGAGCTGAGAATGAAGTGTCTGCCTGATATGAAGTGAGGGGAGATACACAAGAATGCCCAAACTTGCAGATAGTACCCATTTGACCTAACTTCGAACTCAACTAGAGGAAGATAAAGAAATTTGATAAAGGAAGCAAGAGTAAATTGCTACAATTTGATGAATTTGAACTATACTTATGGATGTAGTAGCTCGAAATACCAACCAAGAGAGGAGTCTTCACATCAAGGATCAAATCTATCCCCTCTGTGCACAAGGTTGATAGGGATGGACAACTTAGACATTGGCTCCCTAAAATGAGAGGGGAGTCAGGGCTATAAAGGCATGAAGTAATTAGCTTACAAGTCTTCAGGAGGGAGTTTAGTTTCAGAGTGTGAGGAAGAAGATAGAATCCCCACTGAACAGTTTTCCTCTTGTCTAACTGGGTCTGGTGAAAGGGGATGGGGACAGAATTCATTGATTCAATAGTGAGTAATTGTTATCATACCTAATTGCTATTGTCACAACTATAAAGGTAGAAGTTGTGTAACAAAAGTGGGGGAGTAGTTAATCTTTCAGAGGTCCTTAGAACCATCGAGAGAGAAGAGCATGAGCTGAACATGGGACACTAACCAGAGAAGCAGCAACATCAGAGATGGAGGCAAGGGTGATGGCATGGAGAGATTGAACAGCTGAGGACTCAAGACTCATGGAAATAGAAGGACTGTGTGCTGATGGCCAGGAGGATGGTTTCCAGAATGTGTCCTTTGGTTGTTTAAATGGTTATGTATCCGTGTGTGTGTGTGTGTGTGTGTTTGTTGTTGATTTATGTACCTCAAGGAGAAAGAAATAGAAAGAGAGGGTTTCTTGATAAAAGAAGCAATCTATGATTTCGGGAGGAGGAAGACCTGATACATGCGCTACAGGGTAGACATGCATTGACATTGGGTGACCGGGTAGGCAATATTCAACTGGAGGGAGGTTGGCAGAGGAAAGATGGGGTTGGTGGGAGACTCAGGGAGGAATGCAGTGGTTAAACTGAATAAAGGTAAATGCTGTCAACTGTTGGTACATAGAGGAGATCACAACCATATAATGAAGCAAAGTATATGACTTGTTAAATGTAAAACTGATGATCCACTCTGTAAACCTTCAGTCAGTTCATAATAAAAAGTTTACATAAATAAATAAAATTAACACCAAAGACATCAGTTTGTGGCCTAAGGTGCGACTAAACCAAGCAATGACACATGAAATAGCCTCATATGCATGTGAAATTTGAATAATGAATAAGGGAGACCTTAGAAGAATTGGTGCATTTGAATTATGGTGTTGGAGAAGAATACTAAAAGTACCATGGGGTGCTAAAAGAACAAGCAAATGTGTGTTGGAAGAAGTACAGCTAGAAGACTCCTTAGAAGCCATGATGATGAGACTTCTCACATATTTCAGACTTTGTGTCAGGATGGACCAGTCCCTGGAGAAGGACATTACAATGCTCACTGAAGTGGAGTGTCAATGAAAAACAGGAAGTCTCTCAACAACGTGGATTGGCACAGTGACAACAGCAATGGGCTGAAGCTAAACAATGATTGAGAGGATGGTGCAAGACCAAGCAGTGATCTGTTCTCTTGTCACAGGGTCACTATGAGTCAGAATTGACCCACCAGCACCTAACAACAACAACATAGTTTATAGATGATTAATTGAAATGATTAAATGCAATTCGTCCATCTTGAAAAGTGTGAAAAACAACAAAACACGTTTCTATTTGGGATATAAGAAAGTACCATTGCCTACACAGAGTTCAAAAGATCATTTGTTTCATCTTCTTCTCTGTGCTAATAGAAGGTCACTTAAATCAAACTGATGGGACCAGTGTTAATAATTCATTAGCATTTATAATAAGGAGAATGGCACAAGACAAAGCAGTGTTTTCTGTTAAGGGTAATATTTCTATGAGTCATAACCCAACTCAATAGTACCTAACAACAAAGAAAATGCGAGGCCAGATTCACATTTTCTAATCATTTGACTTCTATAATGTTTCTTTGCATGGTAACCAATTGCACATAATTTTTTAGCCAGTGAAGTTTTCCCTTATCATTCAGGAATGATTCTAATCCTATATCATTAAATCTGCACAATATAGTGCCATATCCTTTTTAGAATTATTTAATACAGAACCCCAGAAAGGGACAGACACATAGTTATAATTTTGGCTGCAGATCAGTTTCTATTAATTTGACATTATGCATCTATCTTCCACCTTTCTTCCTACCCCACCTACTGACTCCTGTTTTATGTAGATATTGCAAAATTTTTCACTTAATATTTTTGTCACTCAAGAAAAAAAAAATGTATTTCAAAAATAAAATAGAGAAACTCCTATCCACTCACTCCTCATCTTCCAATTTCCTTAGTATTTTCATTTTCCTTGGAATGATGATTAGTTAATAAAATTGCTCACAATTAAATAAACTGGACTTGAAACAAGATTAAAAGTTGCTGTTTACATTCTATGCCCCCTCCCTTCACCCAGATAATTTAATATTAACTAGACTTTTAGTGCCGTAGGTTAAGCACTGAACTGCTAAACACAAGGTCAGTGGTCAAATCCACCAGTCACTCCTCGGGAACCCTATACAAGGTCTTTATGAGTCAGAACTGACTCAACAAAACTTAACAACAACAAAATTTCAAATCATCTTCAGTAACATCTGTATTTTTAAAATTAAATAAAACTGAACTACAAGACAAGCTATTTTCTTTCAAAACTAGTGGAATGTGATACAAATATAGTTATGGAGATAAACATATCATAATCAAGAGACCTTGAATTGAATTAATTTGCTTCAAGAATACTTTTCTTAAGACAACTTGTTTTATAAAGCTAAGTGTTACAAGGATACAGCATCTTTAGTATTGATCTTATCTTCTTCCTTACTGCTTCATCATTTTTTACAGTGTTCATTCTTCATTCCTTCTTTCTTTCCTGTCTTCCTTCCCTTTTATCTTATTTCCCTTTTATAATTTTGGTTTCTTTATTAATACTAAATTAAGTCACTGCGTTCTCCAGCATCATTTCTATCACCAATGTCATATTTTCCAACTACTAATCCTTTCTCTTTTTTCTAACCTTTGCATTCCAATCACCAGTAATGATCAATACATCTTGATTGCATGTTTGATCAATTTCAGATTGAAGAAGTTGGTAGAATTATTCTATTTCATCCTCACTGGCTTTACTGGTTGGTGCGTAAATTTGCATAATAGTGGTATTAACTGGTCTTCCCTGTAGGCGCATGGATATTATCCTATCACAGACAGTGTTGTACTTCATGACTGATCTGGATATGTTCTTTTTGTGAATGAATGCAACATCATTCCTCTTCAATTTGTCGTTCCCTGCATAGTAAACCATGTGGTTTTCAGATTCAGAATGGCAAATACCAGTTCATTTCAACTCACTAATGCTTAAGGTATCGATGTTTATGCATTGCATTTCATTTTTAACATTTTCCATTTTCTTAGATCTATACTTTATTCATTCCATGTTCTGGTTATTAATGGATATTTATAGCTGCTTCTCTTCATTTTGAGTTGCATTCCATCAACAAGTGAAGGTTGCATTGGCTTTACTCGTGCAAGCTTTTTCCATTAGGGTCATCATGGTCAACTCTACTTTGAGGAGACAGCTCTTCCCCAATCACATTTTGAGTGCCTTCCAACCTGAGGGGTTTGTTTTCCGGCACTATATCTGAGAAGTTTCTCTGCTATTCATAAGGTTTTCAGTGACTAAATATTAGGAATTAGTTCTCTGTCTTTTTTTTTTTTTTTTCCTCTAGTCTGTCTTCATCTGGAAGCTCATCTGAAATCTGTTCACTGTATTTTACCCTGCTAGTATTTAAATTACCTGTGGCATAGCTTCCAGAATCATAGCAACTCACAAGCCACCACAATATGACAAACTGATAGACAAGGGATTAGATTACCAAATAAGACTCATGGAAATCAAATCTTACTTAATATCAAGGTTTATTAATAATTTCAAGGATACAGGCATTGAGAGGCTTATATGAAGGAGTGAGTATTCTAGATTATCACTGACACCTTCCTAGTTCCATTCTTCTCATGTTGAATATGTTTTCCTGGTTATGGATAGATGAAATTTCCAAGGGAGATTCACAAGGTTCCTCAAACAGTTAATGTATTCAATTATCAAATATCTTAATTTTATACCTCAAATAGTTATATTCTTACAGTTTGTGTGGTTTTCTCCAGGGATCCATTATTCATGGTTTCTACATATTGTAATCTTTAGCCAGGATATTATGTTGAGGTCCTCGCAAGCTCCCAGTCTTGCCTATTATTGTCAGTCCATTTACTTGGAATTCTAATTGAAAAATAAATTGAGTAACATCACATGCTTTCTTTTATTTTCCTTTGCTGGCATCCTTCATAGCTAGTTTGCTTCCACCAAATATGCAATTTAAACACTCATTGAATATAATCGGTAAATATTCAACTAAAAAAAAAATGAGTAATATATACATGCTTTATAAATTACAAAGATTTTAAAAAATGTTGTTGTTAAGTGCTATTTAGTTGGTTCCAACCTATAGCGACCCTGTAAGTGGTTTCTGAGAAGTGGCTGGTGAGCTTGAACCACTAACCTTGTGGTTCAAACCCAACTTGCAGCTCAGCACATTAACACATGGGGTCACACCAGGATTCAAAAAAAAGCTAGTAATTCATGAATTAGCTTTAATAATAGTGAGGATAGTGGAGGACTGGGTAGTGCTTTGTTTTTTTTTGGTACATATTGTCATTGTGAATCAAAAACCAACTTGATGACACCTAACCACAACAATAATAAGGTGTTTATATTGCTTACTATTTTGTTTCCACATTTATATTTTTAATAATGAGATCAGAAACTATTGGTATCTGGTATAACATTTTAAGAATTTCTTGATTAATAATTGCTTTTAAACAGCAAGGAATTCTGGTGTGTCACTGTAAAATAAGCACTAGACTGAAAGGCCAGTTTGATATTCCAGGTTAGTGGTTCAAACTCACCAGCCACTCCTTGGAAACCCTATACAGGATCTCATTGAGTTGGAAGCAGCTTGACAGCACTTAATAACAATAACATTGAACAGCAAGTTTTAATATAAAGTTAAATAATGATATTATAAAGGTCCATGATATTTATTTTTTGTTATGAAATTATGATGTCAAATCTGTAAATAAATAGCAAGCATTTCCTAGTATATGATATCAATTTCTTTTGCAGTGTTTGGTGAAGTAAAAAAGCAGTTAACATATTAGTGAGGAGAACTAATATCTACATTAGATATTCACAAAAAGGTTGAATTTAAAGCAATATTATTTGTGAGTTGTCGCTTAAGCTCTGAACTAAACTCTATACAGAGTTGCTATGACTCAGAATCATCTCGATGACACTTAACAACAACACAACTAACATTAATGAAAGCTATTAAGTAAATCACTAATACCATATTGTATTAAGGGTCTTAAGGAGTCGTGAATTACACATTGAGTTGCTAGCAGCAAAGTCAGCAGTTCTAATCCGCCAGCTGCTCCACAGGAGAATGATGAGACTTTCTGCTCCCATAAACATTTACAGCTTCAAGAGCCCTATACAGAACTACTGTGAGTCAGAACTGACTCAAGGGCACACAGCAGCAGCAGCAGCATTAAGGGTTTTGTAAATATCATATTTCTTAAAAAATTCTTAATGTAGCCATACAGGTACTTTGAGATGTCCTATGTAGGTTACATTGAGAATTTCTATTGTTCTTTTGCAGAGGAAGAAACAATAGCTTATAGTAAGACTTAACGTCTTATTGAAAGAGGTAGGATCTATTTGTCATTCAAGGTATGATATATTTGCTTTATATTATTGTCAGGAGCATGGTAGCTCCATACGATCGGTACTGAACTGTGAACCACAAGGTCTATCAGCTTCTCCACAGAAGAAAGACCTGTCTTTCTGCTCCCTCAAAGATTTAAAGCCTCAGAAAACCCTATACATGGTCTTTATGAGTTGCTATGGTACAATGACTATGTATTCCTTCAATCTTTTGACGTTTTCTGTGTCATTCAATATTTTGCCCCTGTTGTTTTTAGGTGCCTTCAAGTTAGGTCCAGCGCATAGCAACCTCATGTACAACAGAATGAAACACCACCTAGTCTTGTGTCACCCTCACAATTGTTGTTATGCTTGTGCCATTGTGTCATTCCATCTTGTTGTGGGGAGGTCTTCCTCTTTTTCACTGACCCTCCACTTTAATAAGCACAATCCTCTTCTCCAGAGACTGATACCTCCTGAGAACATGTACAAAGTAGGAGGGAGGAAGTCTCACCATCCTTGCTTCTGAAGGAGTATGTCTGTTAATCCATTGTACTTTCAATATTCTTGCCAACAACATTATTCAAAGGGACGCTTGTATTTTATGTCCCATTTCTTTCAGTTTGAGAAATGCTGAGCTTATTATTCCTTTTTGGTTTTCTCACTCCTTGCATTTGCATATATCACTATATACATTAATTTGTCTTCTTGAGCTGCCTTTTGAAATCTTCTGTTCAGCTCATTTATGTCATCATTTCTTCCTTTTGTTCTAAGTATGCTATAATGAAGAGCAAACTTCACTGTATCATCTGCAAACTATTGTGTCCTTTTCTTTCTTTCCTGTCTTTAATGAACTTTTGATTTTTGTTGAACATAAAACTGAAGATCTGCCCTGTAAAGTTTCACTCAATTCACAGTAAAAACTTAAAAAAAAAAAAAAAAAATGGCGTTCTTGATGTCTCTTTCTGTAGATGTAGTTGACTTGATTCCAATGAATTCCATCCTGTCTGGTTCATATGTATATTTCATATTGTTGAAAAAAGTATATTTACAAAATTCTATTGCATAGTCTTGGCCTTGAGACTGGTCACCAAACTTTTGCTGCCTCCTGACCTTAGGATATAGGAGTCTCCAGAAGGTTGATCTAAGTACGGTGCTGCTGCCTCAGAACTCCCTGAAGGAGATGGAAATGGAACAGTATGATACCATCATCTTCTCTTCCCCTGACAAAGGGCACAGGAAGGATCAGCACAGGCTTGGATGTTATGCTTGATCTGCTGTGGCCCTGGATGCATCAGGATCCTTACAGAAGAGGGTGGAGCACTTGGTACAAGCCTTCTTGTGGGATGAGCTCTTCTACATCTAGACTTTCCTGGGAATCTATAGAGAATTTGCCACCACATAGGAGGTCCTGGATCTTCTAATGTGTAGATATAGATGTGTCTTCCCCAATTCTAACAGGGATGGTGGACTCTAGGACCAAGTCAAAGATGCTATCCTGGACACCTGGCAAGAAGAGTATGCAGAGGATTTCCATCAGCCTCTGTATTTGCTCCTTTCAAGGTACTGACAGCCTATGCTCAGCTGAACATGCCAGGCTCAGATCTAGAGCACAGAACATGCCTGATGCTTGTCCAGCTGGCACCCCAATAATGCATGGAGATAGAATCCAAGTCCCCATGTCCAACATTGGCTTTTCAACCAGCTGATGGCCCAGCAAACCTCCAGGACCAGTTGTTGAGAGAGAGCCTGGTCTCAATCTAGCTTCTTCATCAACAGCCCTAGTCCCTGATGGAGAATCTGTTCTTGCTCCAGATCAACATGGAGCATGCCCTACATAACTTGCTTTAGAGGCAAAGCCAACCTCAGCAACAACCTAGCCTGAAGGTCAGCTCTCCCCAGAGATAACACCTTTATGATTGTAGTCAACTATTTCCTTTTTTTCCCACCACTCATCTGTCAGCTTGTCGTACTGTGGTAGCTTGTGAGCTGCTGTGATTCTGAAAGCTATGCCACTGGTATTTTAAATACCAGCAGGGTAACCCACGGCGGACAGGTTTCAGATGAGCTTCCAGATGAAGACAGACTAGGAGGAAGGAGTGATGAACTACTTCCGAATATTCACTCACTGAAAACCTTATGGATAGCAGAGAAACACTATCAGATACAGTGAAAGAAAATGAGCACCTCAGGTTGGAAGGCACTCAAAGTGCGACTGAGGAGGACCTGCCTCCTCAAAGTAGAGTAGTGCATGATGATGCGAATGAAGTAAAGCCTGGGAGAAAAAAGTCTGGAGAAACTTCATTTGCTGATGGGGAACAACTCAAAATGAAGAGAAACAGCTGTAAACATCCACTGAAAATCAGAGCATGGAATGTACAAAGTGTGAATCTGGGAAAATTGGAAGTTGTCAA
>NW_006408729.1:635535-637727 GCF_000296735.1 Chrysochloris asiatica | reverse complement strand
ACTTCGTCTCTCATCCTTCGGACATATTGTCAGAAGGGATCATTCACTGGAGAAGGATATCATGTTTGATAAGGTGGAAGGCCAGAGAAAAAGAGGAAGTCTCCCACCAAGATGGATTGGCCAATTAGCAGCATCGATGGACTCAAGCATGGCAACAATAGTGACTGACGTTGGCCCATGATCAGGCAGTGATTCGTTCTGCTGTGCATAGTGTCAATATGAGTTGGCAATGACTCGATGGCACCTAACAACAACAACAACATAGCATAGTTTTCTATTGTGTGGATTATGGCAAATTATGGACAACATTAATTATGACTATTCTGGAAAACTTAATTGTGCTCATGAGAAAACTACATGGACCAAGAGGCAGTTATTCGAAGTGAGAACATGAGCACTCTGAATTGTTTAACATTAGGAAAGGTGTGGGATGGGGTTGTATTCTTTCACCATACTTATTCAACTTGTATGCGGAGCAAATAATCAAAGAATCTGGGTTCTATAAATAAAAACATGACATCAGGATTGAAGGAAGCCTCATTAACAGAATGCGATATGCAGATGATACAACCTTGCTTGCTGAAAGTGAAGAAGATTTAAAATATTTACTAATGAAGATCAAAGAGCACAGCATTCGGTATGGATTGCATCTCAATGTAAAGGAAACAAATATCCTCACCACTGAACCAATAAACAACATTCTTATCAATGGAGAAAAGATTGAAGTTTTCAAGGACTTCATTCTTCTTGGATCAGCTATAAACACTCATGGAAGCAGCAGTCAATAAATAAAATGATTTATTGCATTAGGCAAATCTGTTGCACAATAACTTTTTAAAGAGTTGAAGAGTAAAGATGTCAGCTTGAGGACTAAGGTGTGCTTGACCCGTTCCATGGTATTTTCAATAACCTCATATGCATGCTAACATTAGACCATATATAAGGAAGACTGTAGAAGAATTGATGCCTTTGAGTTATGGTGTTGGAGGAGTATATTGAAGGTACCAAAGGCTGCCAAAAGAATGAAAAGATCTGTATTGGAATAAGTGCACCCAGAGTGCTCCTTGGAGGCCTGCATGGCCAGACTTCATCTCACATACTTTGGGCGTATTGTAAGGAGTGACCAGTTGCTGGTGAAGGATATCATGTTTGGTAAGGTAGAGGGTCAGAGAAAAAGAGGAAGACCCCCATCGAGATGGATTGGAAAAGTGGTAGCATCAATGGGTTCAAGTGTGGCAACAATTGTGAGGTTGGTGCAGGACCGGGCAGTGTTTCATTCTGTTGTATATAGGTTTAGTATGAATTGGTACTGACTCAATGGCACCTAACAACAACATTATCAGTTCTAACAGAAACCATGTCTTTGTATATTACACCCTTCAAGCATCCTCCTCAGTACTCAATGTGAAAGCATCATTAATTTAGAGATTGGATATTTGGAGCTTTTGTATAAGTCATAACTCTGTAGAATTTTAAAAATAGCAACAATTAAAAAAATAATAACTCATAATCAAAGTCATGTTTCTACCACACAATAGATTAGGAAAATGCTCATTTTCTAAAATACGTGCAGAGTTTTACAGGTTAGAAATATCTTTTTGTCTTACTATTGTCCTTAGAAGTGTGCATATGCCATTATACAAAAGGTTCAACTTTTTCTTAGTAGTGGAGCTCTATTTTGGTTCTATTAAATTGTTAATTTTGCATCAGTTTAATGCCTGGCTCTTAAAATTAAATAGCTGATAATCATACATTGGGAGGTAATTCATTTCATGAAAATCTGATTAATTCTTAGTGAATTTTTTGGTACAAATAGGACATTGAATAATTTCTAAAGAGAAAACAAAATAAAAAAAATTACTATTGTGGCAACCAAACTACCTAGTATAAGCTCAAAACACTTTCCTCTCGTCAAGATATGTGGTAAGGCAAAATAATCAGGACATAATCAAATTGTTATTCAATTGTTAACCATGAATCTAGGCTTTAAATCAACTTATTTAACTAGTAAAATTTTCATCTAAATATATGTGTGATTTTTTTTTTAGGTATCATCAACTTTTTTTTATGAGAATGCAAGAATAATTCAATACTAAATAGATTATGAGAGAAAAACATGGATACTGACAAGTGACTGAAAAAGTCTTAAAAATCTTAATTCTGATATTTAAAATCCACTAGAAAATAGAACT
>NW_006408729.1:633547-635435 GCF_000296735.1 Chrysochloris asiatica | reverse complement strand
CAGGACCGGGCAGTGTTTCATTCTGTTGTATATAGGTTTAGTATGAATTGGTACTGACTCAATGGCACCTAACAACAACATTATCAGTTCTAACAGAAACCATGTCTTTGTATATTACACCCTTCAAGCATCCTCCTCAGTACTCAATGTGAAAGCATCATTAATTTAGAGATTGGATATTTGGAGCTTTTGTATAAGTCATAACTCTGTAGAATTTTAAAAATAGCAACAATTAAAAAAATAATAACTCATAATCAAAGTCATGTTTCTACCACACAATAGATTAGGAAAATGCTCATTTTCTAAAATACGTGCAGAGTTTTACAGGTTAGAAATATCTTTTTGTCTTACTATTGTCCTTAGAAGTGTGCATATGCCATTATACAAAAGGTTCAACTTTTTCTTAGTAGTGGAGCTCTATTTTGGTTCTATTAAATTGTTAATTTTGCATCAGTTTAATGCCTGGCTCTTAAAATTAAATAGCTGATAATCATACATTGGGAGGTAATTCATTTCATGAAAATCTGATTAATTCTTAGTGAATTTTTTGGTACAAATAGGACATTGAATAATTTCTAAAGAGAAAACAAAATAAAAAAAATTACTATTGTGGCAACCAAACTACCTAGTATAAGCTCAAAACACTTTCCTCTCGTCAAGATATGTGGTAAGGCAAAATAATCAGGACATAATCAAATTGTTATTCAATTGTTAACCATGAATCTAGGCTTTAAATCAACTTATTTAACTAGTAAAATTTTCATCTAAATATATGTGTGATTTTTTTTTTAGGTATCATCAACTTTTTTTTATGAGAATGCAAGAATAATTCAATACTAAATAGATTATGAGAGAAAAACATGGATACTGACAAGTGACTGAAAAAGTCTTAAAAATCTTAATTCTGATATTTAAAATCCACTAGAAAATAGAACTGGGTAGAATCTTGGTATTATCATAAGAATCTCGAACCAAATTAGATAATGATGAAAAAGTAGAGGCATTCCCTTCAAAGATATGAAACAGCAAAGATGCTTGTTGTTGTTGTTGTTAGGTGTCATTGAGTCAGTAATGACTCATAGCAACCCTATGAACAGAAGACTGAAACACTGCCTGATCCTGGGACAACCTCACTACTGTTGTTACGCTTGAGTACATCGATGCTGCCATTTGGCCATTCCATCTCATTGGGGGTCTTTCTCTTTGCCAGTTCCTTCAATGCACCTTGGACTTCTTCCTTCAATATCATTGGCTCTTGACCATATGCTACCTCTTGAAATGGTTGAATATGAACCATTTCCTTTTGGTTCAGTGACTAAGTGTATTCCTTCCATGTACTTCTTAATGCTTTCTGCATCATTCAAGAATTTGCCCACAGAATTTTTCAATAAGGAAAGTTGGGGCTTGAATTTTTTCTTCAAGTCCCCCAGCTTAAGAAATGCTGAGCGTGTTCTTCCTTTTTGGTTTTCTGATTCCAGATCACTATAACTCAAATGCATCAATTTTTCTACAGCCTTTATTATTCATTGCTCAACTTTCACATGCATTTGAGGTATTAAAAATACTGTGGTTTGGTTAAGGAGTAACTTAGTCCTCAAAGTGACATCTTTGTTCTTGAATGTTTTGAAGAGGTCTTGTACAGCAGATTTGTCTAATAAACACATAGTTTTGTTTCTTGACTACTGATTCCATGAGTTTTGATAGATAATCTGAGTAAAATGAAGTATTTGACAACTTCAGTCTTTTCTCCATTTATCTTTATGTTATTTAATGGTCCAGTGGTGAGGAATTTTATCTTATTTACATTGAGGTCTTTAATCTTCATTAGTAAGTATTTTAAGTCTTCTTTTCTTTCAGCAAGCAAGATTGTATCATCTGCATATTCCAT
>NW_006408729.1:623334-632502 GCF_000296735.1 Chrysochloris asiatica | reverse complement strand
TTGGTCCAGTGGTGAGGATTTTTGTTTTCTTGACATTGAGATGCAATCCATACCGAAGGCTGTGCTCTTTGATCTTCATCAGTAAATTTTTCAAGTCCTCTTCACTTTCAGCAATCAAGGTTGTATCATCTGCATATCGCAGGTTGTTAATGATTCTTCTTCCAATCCTGACTCCACGTTTTTCTTCATAGAACCTAGCTTCTCGAATTATTTGCTCAGCATACAGGTTGAATAAGTATGGTGAAAGAATACAACCTTGTTGTACACCTTTCTCAATTTTAAAACATTCAGTGTTCCCATGCTCTGTTAGAACAACTGCACCTTATTTGGCTTTTCTGAGTCATAATTATCTCTTGCGTAAAATGATGGTATCAGTATCATACTGTGTTTGTGAATGACTGATATCAAAATGAACCCATTTCTGCTAAGTCAATTCTGATTGATTGCAACCATATAGGGTAGAGTAAAACTGTCCCTTAGTATTCTCAAGGCTGGGAACTTTTTGGAAGCACACTGCCAAAACTTTCTTCTGTAGACTCTGATAGGTTCAAATCACTGATTCTGGTTAGCAGCAGAACATGAAACCACTGTGCCATCAGGGTTCTCTCAAATATCTAATAAAACGGTGCTAGTACTCATTACCTCCACTTGTCTGTCAGTTTGTTGTACAGTGGTGGTTTGTGAGTTGCTGTGATTCTGAAAGCTATGCCACCGGTATTTTAAAAACCAGCAGTGTCACCCATGGTGGACAGGTTTCAGATGAGCTTCCAGATGAAGACAGTCTAGGAAGCAAGAGTGACAAATGACTTTTGAATATTTAGTTATTGAAAACCTTATGAACAGCAGAAAAACAGATATAATGTCACAAAATGAGCCCCTCAGGTTGGAAGGCAATCAAAATATGACTGAGAAAGAGCTGCCTCCTCAAAGTAGAGTGGACCATGATGATGTGAAAGGAGTAAAGTCTATGGTAGAGAAGTCCACAGGACCTTCATGAATTAAAATGGTGAGAAACAGCAGCAACAGCCATTGAAAATTGGAACATGGAATGTACGAAGTATGAATCTGGGAAAATTGGAAGTTGTTAAAAAATGAAATGAAATGCATAAATATTGATATCCTTAGGCATTAGTGAGCTGAAATGGACTGGTAATGGTCATTTTGAATCTGTGACCACATGGTTTATTATGCCAGGAATGACAAATTGAAGAGGAATGGTGTTGCATTCATTGTCAAAAACAACATATCCAGATCAGTCATGAGTACAACACTATCTGTAATAGAATAATTTCCATGCACCTAGAGGGAAGACCAGTTAATGTCACTGTTATTCAAATTTATGCACCAACCACTAAAGCCAGTGAGGAAGAAATAGAAAAATTCTATCAATTTTTTCAATCTGAAATTGATCAAACATGCAACCAAGATGTATTGATCATTACTGGTGATTGGAAGGCAAAAATTGGGAGCAAAGAGAAAGGATCACTAGTTGGAAAATATAACTTTGCTGATAGAAGTGATGCTGGAAAACGTATGATAGAATTCTGCAAAACCAATGATTTGTCCATTTCTAATACCTTCTTTAGACAGCATAACAGACGACTATACACATGGATCTCAACAGATAGAATACACAGAAATCAAATTGACTACATTTGCAGAAAGAGACAATGGAAAACCCCCATATCATCAGTGAAAACAAGGCCAGGGGCAGACTCTGGAACAGACCATCAATTACTCATATGCAAATTCAAACTGAAGATGAAGAAAATGAAAACAAGTCTACGAGAGCCAAAATAGGACCTTGAATATATGTCACCTGAATTTAGAGATCATCTGAAGAACAGATTTGATACATTAAACAATAAACACTGAAGACCAGAAGAGTTGTGGGATAATATCAAGAACATCATACATGAAGAAAGCAAAAAGTCATTAAGAAGAAAAGAAAGAAGGAAAAGATCAAAATGATTGCCAGACAAGAAATGGAAACTTGCTCTCAAGTGAAAAGATGCTAAAGCAAATGGAAGAAATGAGGAGATGCAAGAGCTAAACCGAAAATTTCAAAGATCAGTTTGAGAAGATAAAGCCAAATATTACAACAAAATGTGCAAAGATCTGGAATCAGAAAACCAAAAAGGAAGAACATGTTCATCATTTCTCAAGCTGGGGGAACTGAAGAAAAAATTCAAGCCTCTACTTTCGTTATTTATACATTCTCTGGGCACATTTTTTAATTATGCAGAAAGCATCAAGTGAAGATTGAAGGAATACACAGAGTCCCTATACCAAAAGGAAATGGTTCATGTTCAACCATTTCAAGAGGTAGCATATGATTAAGAGCCAATATTACTGAAGGAGAAAGTCCAAGGTGCATTGAAGGAATTGGCAAAGAACCAAGAACCAGTAATTGATGGAATAAAAATTGAAATCTTTCAAGAAAGTGAGGTGGCACAGGAGGCACTCATTCATCTCAGCCAAGAGATTTGGAAGACAACTATCTGGCTGACTGATTGGAAGAGATCCGTATTTGTGCCCATTCCAAAGAGAGAAGACACAATGGAATGTGAAAATCATTGGACAATCTCTTTGATATCCCATGCAACTCAAGTTTTACTAAAGGTAATACAGAAAAGGCTACAAGCATACATTGACAGAGAACTTCCAGAGGTTTAAGATGGACTCAGAAGAGGCTGTGGAACAAAGGATATCATTGCTGATGTCCAATGGCTTTTGGCTGAAAGCAGAGAATATAAGAAAGATGTTTATCTGTGCTTTATTGACTATGCAAAGGCTTTCAATTGTGTGGATCATGACAAGCTATGGACAACATTGTGAAGTATGAGTGTTCTGGAACACTTAATTGTGCTCATGAGGAATCTTTACCTGGAACAAGAGGAAGATGTTCAAACAGAACATGGGAACAATGAATAGCTTAAAATTAAGAAAGGTGTGTGACAGGGTTGTGTTCTTTCACCATACTTATTCAACATTTATGCTGAGCACATAATCCGAGAATCTGGGTTATATGAAGAAAAACGTGACATTTAGATTAGAGGAATACTCATTAACAACCTATGATATGCAGATGATACAACCTTGCTTGCTGAAAGTGAAGAGGACTTAAAACATTTATTGATGAAGATCAAAGAGCACAGCCTTCGATATGGATTACATCTCAATGTGAAGAAAACAAAAATCCTCACCACTGGACCAATAAACAACATTTTCATCAATGGTGAAAAGATTGAAGTTGTCAAGGACTTCATTCATCTTGGATCAACTATCAACACTCATGGAAGCAGCAGTCAAGAAATCAAATGAAGTATTGCATTAGGCAAATCTGCTGTATAAGAGCTTATTAAAGTGTTGAGTAGCAAAGATATCAGCTTGAGGACTAATGTGAGCCTGACCCAAGCCGTGGCATTTTCAATAACCTCATATGTATGTGAAAGGTGGACAGTAAATAAAGAAGACCATAGGAGAACTGATTCTTTTGAATTATTGAGTTGGAGGTGATTATTGAAAGTGCCATGGGCTGCCAAAAGAACCAATAGATCTGTTTTGGAGGAAGTGCAGCCAGATTGCTCCTTGGAGGCAAAGATGGCCAAACTTCATCTCTCATACTTCAGACATATTGTCAGAAGGGACCAGTCACTGGAGAAGAATATCATGTTTGGTAAGGTGAAGCGTCAGAGAAAAAGAGGAAGACCCCCAATGAGATGGATTAGCCAAGTGGCAATATCGATGGACTCAAGCGTGGCAACAGTAGTGAGGTTGGCCCAGGATCGGGCAGTGTTTCTTTCTTCTATGCATAAGGTCGCTATGAGTCGGTACTGACTCAATGACACCTAACAACAACAATAATAGTACTCATTAATTAATATTAAAATTTGATAAAAACAATGTACACCTACTCTTCACTTGCTCTTACTCACATTATCTGACATTTCATATTTATAACAATAGGAAAAAATATTATCCAACTCTTTTACATATTAACAAGGTACATCTGACACTAACAAATGTTGAGGTATAATGCAAAAGTAATGCTAGCTATGCCGGTTAAAGTTATATATGAACTTTGCTGGACCATTATTTTCAATGGTTTTGTAGTTAATGATTATGTAATTTGGGAATTATATACTGATGTAGTCATTTTTTGTGTGATCTGATGTGTTTGTCCTCCATTTTTATATAATGATGAATTTTCATGACAATCTGGTCTTTGGAACCTAACCATATTGATCAGTGAGAAGTAGGTGTAAACAGCAGCAAAAAAGCTTTTCTTATTTTTTTAAAGAAAATCAATGTTATTGTCATTGTATCTGTTCTTTGTAATGCAAGGAGCAAAATATTAGTTCTTATGTCCAAATTTGTTAAAATCATTATAATTCTAAAGTTATATAAAAACACCAGTATAACTAATTTTGACACATTCAGTCTTTTCCCTTTTAGTAAACCATTGACACTGATACAAAAACTTTGATTCTTTAATGGTTCCTAACTATGAAAAATTTCTGCTCTGTGCAATTTGTTTTAATCAGACAAGAGTGCTGAGGATTTTGTGCAAATTAGTTGTTTCCTAAAACTGAGATGCATAAATGTTTTCTAAAGGAAACCAATAACAAGATGATTCTAAAGCATTGGGGCTTAATAAAAGTATGCTGAAATTTTGAATTCTGATTTAAATAAGTAAGCCAAATAAACCAGTTTATTTCCCTGGAATTTAGTCTGTCATTTCTATTAGAAAATTAAGAGAATCTATTTTCATGTTGTTGTTAAGTGCCGTTGAGTCAGTTCTGATACATAGCCAGGCTGTGAAGGGTTTATGAAGAGTGGCTGATAAACTTGAACAGCCGACCTTGTAGTTCAAACTGACTTGCTGTCCAGCAACACATTAACCCACAGTGCCACACCAGTACTCCAGACATATTTGTAAATCTGGATTAGTTAGTGCTTATTCTTATTTATTAAATTAATCCATCCTTTTCTGTTTAACTATTAGATAATTTTACTTTTAATTGCTAGATAATTTTACATTTGTGGAAGAATTGTAAGCATACTACAGAGTTTCATCCAGCTTCATCATGTTAACAACTTACGTTACCATGTGTTAAAACAAAAATAATATTAAGAGCCAAATAACGGATTCATTGATGTTTACTTTACATGCAATTTGCAAGTTGAAGTAAAAAAAAAAAAATTGCTCCAAAGATTCTTGCTACTGACATTGCTATGGAAACACATATTATAATATGTGTTATAACAATATCATAACAGTATTTATATAGTAACATTTTTGTTAAATGCTGTGAATCAATTCTGACCCATAGCAACCCTGTATAGGTTTCCAGGGAGCAGCTTGAACCACCGAACTTGCAGATCAAACAACTTTGCAGTCTGACACATTAGCCCACAGCATCACAGATTCATTTGTTGCTGTTGTTAGGTGACATCGAATAGGTACTGACTCATAGTGACCCTATGTTCAACAGAACAAAACACTGCCTGGTCCTGGGCCAACCTCACATTTGTTGCCACACTTGAACCCATTGATGCTGCCACTTTGCCAATCCATCTCGCGGGGGGTCTTTCTCTTTTCCTCTGACCCTCCACCTTACCAAACATGATATCCTTCTTCAGCAACTGGTCCATCTTGACAATATGCCGAAATATGAGAGAAGAACTTTGGCCATTGTTTACCCTAAAACACTATTACTAATCTGAGTTCTAGTGTGGCACTGTGGAGGAGTCCTAGTGTGGTGCTATGGGTTAATGCACTGAACTGTAAAGCCAATTTGAACTGCAGTGTCAGTGGTTCTACATAAAAAGTCCAACATATAAGGCAAAATGTCTTTCTATACTGCTTACTGTATTATTGCCTGATTTACAGGTGACTTTCAGAAACCAGTTTTTTCAAGACTCAAGGTTCTAAAGAAGACCTCAAGGCAATGGCCTGGAAATATCATCTCAACTCCAAGGACCCCAAAAATTTATATTCTAGGAGAATTAAACTGTTCCTCACTTTATACACTTATTAAAATGAATAAATTAGCAATGGAAAAATACTATTAACTAGACTGCACTTTATTTGCATTTCACCCATTTTTCACCAGTGTTTTTTGTCTATTCCAGAATTCCATCCAGGATACCATATTATTTTCAATTTTCATATTGTATTCCAGGCTTTCTGAAAAATTTATGGAGCAAATGAAAGTAAAAAAAAAAAAAAATTGAAAAGGAATATATGAAGTTGTGTATTTTAGGCATTGATGGTTGTTAGTGGTTGTCTGTTGTTGAACTAATTCCAACTCATTGCAACCTGGTATAGTGTTTCCAAGGTTGTAAATATTTATGAGAGTAGAAAGCCTCATCTTTCTCCTGCTGAATGACTGGTAGACTCCGATTGCTAAACTTAGTCTATCTAGGGCTCTTTTCTCTAGGCATTAATGACTTGAAATGGAATGGCATTTTGAATCAGATATTCACATGATGATCTCTACTGGAATGAAGGATTGAAGAATAACATTATATTCATTATCGAAGAGAACATTTCAAGTTCTATCCTAAAATACAACACAGTCAATTATAGGATAATACTCATTTGCCTACATGATAGACCAGGTAACACATCTGTAGCTTCTGAGGAGCAGCTGGTGAGTTTGAACTGCTGCTCTTGCAGTTCAAACCAACCTTATGGTCCAGGACTTATCCTATTGAGAAATATGATTGTGTTATAGAAATGAAATGGGAGATTACGTGATAGAGCTTTGTTAGACCAATGACTTCTCCATTACAAATACTTTTTAAAGCAACTTATATAGTGACTTTACACATGGACATTTCTGGATAGAACACACAGGAATCAAATCAATTACGTCCATCAAACAATTCAAAGGAAAAGTTGCAACAATTGAAAACAAGTTCATAAGAGCCAAAGTGTGACCTTGATTATAGTCAATCTAAATTTAGAGACTATCTCAAGAACGCACCATTTGTCTTTCAGTTTGTCTCACTATGGTGATTTACCTATTACTGTGATGCTAGAAGCTATGCTACCAGTATTTTGAATGTCTGCAGGTTCAACCATGAATGACAGATTTAAGCTGAGCTTCCAGACTAAGACTGATTCAGAAAAAGGAGAGGCAAACTACTTCCAAATATTAAGCCACTGTGAATAGTAGTAGAACACTCTTAAGTAGCACCAGAGTATTGAATACTGAAACTCAATGAATACCACCAGAATATTGTCACAGTGGCAGCAACAATGGGCTCAAGCACAGCAACAATTGTGAGTATGAACAGGACCAAGCAGTGTTTGGTTCTACTGTACATAGGGTCACTGTGAGTCAGATCAGACTTGATGGCACTTAACAACAACAAAAACATTTCAAGAACAGAGTTGATACATTGAGCACTAATTATTAAAAACTAGGTAAATTGAAGGATAGCATCAAGACAACATATATGACCAAGCAAAAGGCCATTAAAAAGACAGAAAAGAAAGAAAAGACCAACTTGAATGTCAGAAGAGACACTGTAACTACTGGAATACTGGACTGCAGTTTCCAAACTGCTAACTAATACTCCAGTGAGAGTCATAATTGTCATCAATAGTAGAGTGTTGATGTGGAAGTTTTGTTTTGCTTAGTATTTAGTCATACAATACCAAGTCCATACATCATTTCCCTAAGGTACTTATGTCAGCAGGTTATGCCAAGAATGTAAAACAGATTTATTTTCACAGTCAGCATTTCATTTTAAGATCCTCAAACAACATAGTTATTTTTTTAAAAACCCATGTAAATATACTCTTTGTGATATAGATTTTGAAGTTTAGACAAATGCCTAAAGAAATATACTCACCACCACAATACCATATAAGTTTCATCATCCTAAAATTTTGTTTTGTAGCCTGGGTAACCACTTATCTATTTCCATTCTTAGAGTTGAAGAGGATGCAGAGGTAGAGATATACATCCAAATATGCCAAGAAATTGGGAGAAGAGCAACTTGGCCAGCTGATTGGAAGAGATCCATCTTTGTGCCCATTCTAAAGAAAGGCGACCAATCAGGATACAGAAATCATTGAACAATATCATTAACATCACATACAAGTGACATTTTGCTGAAGATAACTAAAAAATGGTTGCAACAATATATCAACACAGATCTACCAAAGTTCTGTGGCTTATATAAATAATAACATGATATCAGGATTGGAGGATGACTCACTAGTAATTTGCAATTTGTAGATGATACAATCTTGATTGCTGAAAGAAAAGATTTGAACACTTATGATGAAGATAATGGTCACAGTCTTCAGTATGAATTGCATCTCAGTGTTAAGAAGAAAAAACCCCTCACAACTAGACCAATAAATAAATGGAGAAAAGATTGAAGTGGTCAACTATTTCATTTTGTTTGGATCCACAATAAGCACTCATGGAAGCAGCAGTCAAGAAATCAAAGAGTGGAGGACTTCAGTTTTGGTGGCGGGTGAAGCAGGGACAGGTAGGGGAGGCTTCTCAGCAGAGGCATGGATAAATCAGAGAAGGCACTTCCCAGAGCAACCCCAGACTTTTGGATCTTGTACAAGGTGCTGAGCACTAGGTTTCTGCACCTATAGGTGGAGAAATCTGACTGTGAAAAGGAAAATATGGCTACTGTTGAATTGATCCAGACACAGGATGCGGAACAGTCCTGGCAACCCTTCAGCCTGGGCTGAGATCAGAGGGAGGGGCCACATCCAGGCTGGTACAATGACACTGCACTAAAAAATGCAGAGCTTCTGGAAAAAGAGGTATGACAGACTTTACACTTTTCTATCCTTCTCTCCCTGTCACATCCTCACTGCCAATACCGGACACATTCAGGCAGGTGGGAGCGCATCCCAAAAGGTTCCCACGGCACAAGGATGAGGTTCCTGGGAGCACCTTTGGTCCCACAGTCTGATATTTGGTGGTTTCTTATGATGCCTGACTTTGGGACCCAGCCCTAAAGTTGCCCTTATATCTGACATAGCTAAAAAGAAAAAAAACAGGTCTGGCCATATAGCCAAAATGTATGTACACCTTGTAAAACCTCAATATAAAAGGTATGAGCCAACAGCAACTATTATATATAAGAACGTAGTTATTTTGAGAATTACGCTGTGCAGACACA
>NW_006408729.1:589491-592375 GCF_000296735.1 Chrysochloris asiatica | reverse complement strand
TCAGCTTGAGGACTAAGGTGCGCCTGAACCAAGCCATGGTATTTTCAATAGCCTCATATGTACGCGAAAGCTGGACAATGAATAAGGAAGACCCTACAAAAATTGATGCTTTTGAGTTATGGTATTGGAGGAAAATGTTGAATGTGCAATGGGCTGCCAAAAGAACCAACAGATCTTGTTGGAAGAAGTGCAGTCATGTGAGGCCAGGATAGCCAAACTTCATGTCTCATACTTTGGGCATATTATCAGGAGGGACCAGTTGCTGGAAAAGGATATCATGTTTGGTAAGGTGGAGGGTCAGAGTAGGATAAAAAGACCTCTAGTGAGATAGATTAACAAAATGGTAGCTTCAATGAGCTCAAGCCTGACAACAATTGTGAGGTTGGCCCAGGACTGGGCGGTGTTTCATTCTGTTGTACATAGGGTCGCTATGAGTCAGTACCAACTCGATGTCACCTAACAACAACAACCCAATACTTCTGTTGTGAAGGTAAATAATTTATGTATTCATGCATATAAAATTGTGAGTTTTGGAAGAAAATTGTTTTTAAAAGGTCTTTTACTCAGATTGAACATAATGATGGATATCATGGGAAGTGAACCTATGCATCTACCTTCTACTTCTTAGTAAATTTTGGTGATAAATATAAAATATTTTTGAGCATGTGGATGGAAGAATAAATTAATATGTTTGAAAATACTTCTGTTGAATATAAAAAGAATTCTTAGGTATTACAATGATGCAAACCTATGATTCTCATCAATAATTTGATGATAGAAAATATGGCTACCATTTGTCAACTATGTACTAAACAAAAGGAATGCAAGAGTATGTGTCCAAAATCAACTCTTGTTATAAAACTGTGGCACAAATATGTGGATTTATTTCTTCTCCTTTCTCCAATTCTTCTGACACAATCACAAAGCCAAACCAAATCAGTTAAACCACTAAGTTGATTCCAACTCATGTTGACCCCATATGTTCAGAGAAGAACTTTGCTTCAGACCAGTTTCAGTGGGTCATCTTTTGGAAGACGATTACCAGACCTTCCTTCTAAGCAGGCTCTGGGTGCGTTTAAACAGATAACTTTCAAGTTAATAGTCCAACACTTAGCCACTGTGTTATCCAGGGATTCCTACTGACATTAAAGTACACATAAACAAACACAAACGTTTACAGTAATGCTGAAAACAAAATAAACTAATCAGTGTTTGATGAATTTTTGAAGATCAGTAAGCATATTGAATCTTATTGGCAGATAAGTGAAAACAGAAATCTTCCTCTGGAAATGTACAAAGGAAAATGCTGTAACAGAATGGGAGGGGGTCCTCTTCAGAGAATAAGTCTGACATGCATTAAAGCTTGTGGTAGCTGTGAGCTCTGGAGCAGTCCTAGTCAGCTTCTCCCTGGAACCAAAATTCTCTGAAGTTCTAGTCAGCTTTTCCTTGGAAACAAAACAGAGTTTGGAGATAGTTCATCTACCTCAAAAAACAAAATACCACATAAGATGAATAATAACCACACTTTTTAAAGCATCAGAATGTAGAGGGATTGTTTGTTTCCTAAGATGGTACTGAGACAGTACTTATTTTCTTAGATTCTTAGCAGAATTAAGACAGAGTGAAGCATTTAGTTCACCAAGTCTAAGTGAAGTTAAACTACTGAGATGTATCAGCCATTTCTTTGAACTTAAAATTGGGTGATATGTTTTTCAGTGTGAGGTGACCAGTAAGCATGTGTCATATTCAGGGCCAAAAGAACATTCTAAATGGCTGTGTAATTTTGTTTCTGTTTTAAATTTGGAGCTTCTGAAAAATTTACTAGAATCCAAAGACAAGGACTCCTGGTATGGTGCTGTGGGTTAATGTGTTGAACTGCAAGGTTAGTTTGAACCACTAGGTCAGCAGTTCAAGTTTACCAGTCACTCTTTGGAAACCCAACACATATATTAGAAATCACTTTGACAGCAGTTAACAGCAGTTAAAAATGGATCCTTACTATAAAATTTTCCTTATATGAAAACTGACAAAGCCTGAAAGCAGAATTTTCTAAACTATTTTAAATCTTGTATATTAAAGGTTCATTCTTAAATATTAACGTAAGAAGTACTAAAATATTTGCTAATTGCCTGGAGAATTAAGTAAATGACAGGCCAGAATATTAAGATATACTTTATCATAATTAGTAAAGTGTTAAATTATTAAAATTTAAATTAAATTATTAAAATTTAATAATTATAATCTCTGCTTATACAAGTAATGTTTGTACTTACTTATGTTTTATATAAGTGATAACTAATAAGGTAAAATGATGATACACTCATTCTCCAGTTCCATCTGCAAATCTTTGTGATGTATGACTTTATAGATAGGCTAGATATTAAAACAGATGTAAAAATAAATTGAATTATTAGACTGTGCAATTGTTGCAGGACAGATGATGCTTGATAGAGAAATGTCAGAGAAGCAGGAAAAAGTAATGAGTTCCACAAATGTCAGTGAATAATCTGATTTACCTCTAGGACTTCCTGTTATGGAGCAAGGATCATCTGGCATTCAGGTTCTGGCAAAGACATTCTATGGCAGATGATTCCAGTTGATCAGGGTAAAGAGTCAATTAATTCTTGAAGCAGCAACCTTTATCATTCTCACATGAAGGATTTTGTACCCTCCTGGATCTTATAACTACTCAGATAATTTTTCTGTCTACCAGTCTACCAGGTTTGAGGAATAGGTATCAACCCTCCCAGTATGTTTCTTAGTGTTTATTGTGAGGCATAATATAACAAAAGTCAATTTTCCTAAATCAATCCCTGAAGCCCATCCCTCTAACTTGATATAAAAATAGTCCTGCCTATATTTTTGATTCATTGTATATCAAAAT
>NW_006408729.1:586113-588321 GCF_000296735.1 Chrysochloris asiatica | reverse complement strand
GAGATGGATTGGCCAAGTGGCAGCATCAATGGGCTCAAACATGGCAACAATGGTGAGGTTGGTCCAAGATCGAGCAGTGTTTTGTTCTATTGTGCAAAGGGTCAGTATGAGTCAGTACCGACTCGATGGCACCTAACAACAACAACTTATAGTTTAGACACACCCTGCTTATACTTTTCAGAATCTCAGTCCTGGGAGACACTGCTAATATTTCTACTTTATAGATTTAAAACAAGCTCAGAGTAGTAACATGAATTCCTCAACTCTATGTCATATCAGTAATCTATGTGGAGTAATTATTTGGTTTTAACAGAGGTTTTTACTATCATATCCTTAAATCATACTTGGCATAGCTACAATAGGAAAGGTCTTAGCTTCTAAATTTTGTTTTTATCTATCCTAGGATTTCACACCAGGTCAGTGTTATGGTATGAGTTTCTATCTCTTTATACATCTCTCTACTACTTGTTATAAAGCTTCAAAAATTGCCCTGTTTTAATGAAGGAAAATATTAAAGTTGTTAATTAATTGATAAAGGAAGGAATTCTAGCTAAGCAAGTCATTTATCAAATGAAACATGAGGATCTTGCAAACTATAAATCTTCAGAAGTGATCTTAAATATAGCCTTTGACATTTCCTACAAAAAATACTCAATAGATATACAACAAGGCTGAATGAAGTTACTTGTGTCTCATTCTCAGCCACATTTCCTTAAATCTTGTATCTTTTTCTTATGCCAAACACACATATCTTGAGTTTTTTTCTTGATTAAAACTTATTTATAAGATTTTTTCCTGAGTATGCATTCTTTAAATGTAAATACTTTGGTTATTCTATATTTCTGACACTGTAATTTAGATTTAAAATTTTTTTTGTATACTTAAAGCTCAAAAAGTGGATGTCTCACAGGGCTTCTAAAAAATGTCTCTAGCTTCATGGATAATAGTCCTACACTTGGCTTCCAGAAACAAAGAGAGCAGAGTCAATCAGAGAAATGATAACTCTCACAGACTTCTAAGCTAAACACAAATCATAGATAATTTTAATGTGATGTTAACAGAAAACCAAAAAAATCCAACCCCATTCATGTCTTATTGATCATGACTCATAATGACTCACTAGGGCAGGGGTTAACTGCCAATAGGATTTCCAAGGTTGGTAAATCTTTACAGAAGCAAACTGCTGCATCTTTCCTCTGCAGAATGCCTGGTGGATTTGAACCACTGACTTTTTTGTTCATAGCTAGGTGCTTTAAGCATGATGGCATCAGTGCTCCTCTGTTAATAGAGAAAAGAAGAAACACTTTATAATTTATCTATTGTTACTTTCACTGTACAAAACGATACTGACCACTGCTGTTTGTGCTGCACAAAACCCTAGTGCCTTTCAAAGGAAAGAACTCAGCAATTGAAAAGCAGGTGCTCAAGATGTGTCAAGCACTGTGAAAAGTAATATACATGGGTTATCACACCAGCACTGCAAGGTACAAATTGTTATTATCCTAATGTTTCAGATGATCAAATTGAGAGCCTTTATGGAAGATATATAAGCAGAATGTTCCTTAGATGTAAGGACAGTGAGATTTCAGTTTACTTTGTACATGTTATTGGAAAAAAAAAAAAAAAACAGTCACTGCTAAAGGACATCATCATTGGTTATGTAGAGTGCCAGCAAAAACAAAGGAATATTTTCTATGAGATGTTGTTGTTGTTGTTAGGTGCCCTTGAGTCAGTACCAATTCATAGTGACTCTATGCACAGTAGAACAAAACACTGCCCGATCCTAGGCCAATCTCATTATTATTGCCACACTTTAGTCCATCGATGCTGTCACCTGGCCATCCCATCTCATTGGGGGTATTCCTCTTTTTCTCTGGCCCTCCACCCTACCAATGAGATAGAATGACATAATGACCTCAATAATGTAGACTCAAGTAAATATCAACAATAATGGAGGTAGCACAGGACAGTGTACCATTTCATTCTGATATACACATATAGTGAAGTTCTGGTGGGGCATTATAGGACAAAGTAGTGAACTGCAAGGTCAGTTTGGACCACAGGGTTGGTTGTTCAAACTCACCAACCACTCCTTGGAAACCCTATACAGGGTCTTCTATGAGTTGGAACTGATTTGATGACACATAACAACAACAACATAGATACATAATGTTGCCATTCCTCAGACTGAAATTGACAGCAACTAGT
>NW_006408729.1:579929-580808 GCF_000296735.1 Chrysochloris asiatica | reverse complement strand
CTGTCAGAGGAACAAACATCTGTCTTTCAAGAAATACAACCAGAATGGAGAGACTTCATCTCATGTACTTTGGACATATTATTAGGAGGGACAAGTCCCTGGAGAATACCACCATGCTTGATAGAGTAGAGAGTCAGCTTAAAAGAGGATGACCATCAACAAGATGGACTGATACAGTGTTTGCAACAATGGGCTCATATACAGAAGCAATTATGAGAATGGCACAGGCCTGGCAGTGTTCCATTCAGTTGTATCCTCCTAGGTCATTGCAGACCCAGCTCCACGCTAATTTAGGAGGTTGGGGGAAGACGGACTTCAATAGTAGAGGTCACTGATACAGATGAAAATTCTGCTTTTATAGAATTTTATAGACTTCAAATAGAACACTATTTAGATACCTTTTCATTTATGTGCAAGAATCCTTTTCTATAACATTAAAAATATATTTTAAACGAACTTGTTATAAATTTAAGAAAGGATTTTAATGGTTAGAAGTCTACTTTGTCATCCTAAAACCTCATACAAGGAAGAACTTCAAGTTGTTTATTAGGAGATTAGGCATTTCCTCATTGCTTGTGTGACTTGTCAGAATCACAGGAGTTATTTTTAACCTATAGAGTGCCTTTGTGATTGTGACATTATAGTTAGACAGTAATTATGCTAATATTCTCTAATTACAATATCATCTGTCTCACAATAGTAAAACACTCTAACCTTTAAAACTTGTAGTAATTGTTTTGTATATTGCAAGACTGGATAAAAAGGACTTTGGAGAACAATGGAGGCATTGTTTCAAGGTCTTGTTCCTGTGAATGCAGTTAGCATAGAATGTGTCACTGTTTTCTTCATAATAGTACTCTTTACAACATTATTATTATT
>NW_006408729.1:573375-579829 GCF_000296735.1 Chrysochloris asiatica | reverse complement strand
AACAACAACAGTCCTGTTGTGGCGCTGTGGGCTAATGCATCGGACTGCAAAGTCATTTGAACTGCAAGGTGAGCGGTTCAAGCTCACCAGCTGCTCCTTGGAAACCCTATTCAGGGTTGCTACAAGTCAGGATCAACTAGACAATACTTAACAACAACAACATCTTCACTTATATTCTTTCTGTTAATGATTTCTTTCTATCAAATCAAAATTTTGGAAGAAACAGAAGCATTCTGAAAACAGTTTCCTGCCTAACTATGATATTATTTTAAGAGCTTATTTAAGATATTATTTAAAGGACAATTTATGTATAAAGATGCAATAACTGCACTAAAGAAGCATGTGTAAGGAGGTTTCAAAAGTTTATAGAAAAATGAGTTTAAGACACAATATATTTTTTCCATGAATTTTTTTTTATGAGTGGGAAAAACATGTGCAACCATGATATGTGACTATCTACCACAGTTGAGCAGTAGACGTATTACTAAGAATTATAGTTTCTAGCTATCTCCAAGTCCCGACATATGCGTAATAACAGGTTTGTGCTTATGCTAATGGAAAGGTAGTGTTGTGTCTTTTTTGGTCTAATGTGTCTGCACTTTCACAATGATTTTCCTTTTCCTAATGACCTTAATAGTAGTGGTTACAAATTGGGCTGCTAATTTCAAGGTCAGTAGTTTGAAACTACCAGCTGTTCCCTGGGAGAAAGATAAGGCTTTCTGCTCCCATAAAGATTTACAGCCTCAAAAACCCTGTACAGGGTCACTATAAGTCATAACTTACTCCACGGCACATAACAACAACAGCAATGACCCTAATGGAGCTGACCCCTGGTTACTTTGTTGTTGTTATTGTTAATTGCCGTTTAGTCAGTTTCAGCCCATAGGAATCCTATATAGGATTCCCGAGGAGCAGCTAGTGAACCTAAACTGCTGGCCTTGCAGTTAAAACCAAGTTTGCAGTCCAGCACATTAACCAATAGCACCACAGCAGGTTTGGAATGTATGAATTCAAGAGGATGATATCACAAGGTGAAAAGATGTCAGGGTTTGTATATTACGATGTAGATTTCTGAATTCTAATTTCTGGGTGAGCACTGGACTTTGAACCATAAGGTCAGTAGTTCAAACTGAAAACCTATTAGTTGGAAAGCATATACAGGGTCTCTATAAGTCAGAACCGAATCCATAGCACTTAACAACAACCAAATAATAACCTTTTGCACATAATGAAAGTAAGAAATACACTTACATCATTTTTAAGTCAATCTTTTTTTTAAAATATGCTTGTATCAACTTGCTAACTAATACAAATGTTACTTCACAGTGTACAATACTGCCACAGCAAAACCCCACAGAACATAACATTGGAATTCTGATAGGATATTGTTGTCATTACCTGAAACTCACTGTGACACTGTACACAACAGGGTGAAATATTTCCCAGTCCTCTATGACATCTACAACTCCCAGAATGTTTAAGCCATCTCTGTGGCTATTGTGTCAATTCATGTCGCTGAAAGTCTCTGACATCTTCTTTTGCTTTCTATGTCATCAAACATGTCTGCCTTTAAAGACTGACCCCTCCAAATGATGTTTCCAAAGCAAGTGAATTGCCTAATATTCTGTGATCCATTAGATTTCCATCAGCTGATTTTTTTTTGGAAGTAGTCCACCAAGCCCTTTTCCCTAGTCTGTAAACTCTTTTGAAATCTGTCCACCAGGGGTGACCCAAATGATATTTGAAATACTGGTGTAATAGCAATATATTTAGGTGTGCTGTGGCTCTAGAGGATAAGCACTGTACTGTGAACCACAAAGTCAGCAGTTTGAGCTCACTAACAGCTCTGAGGGAGAAAGATGAGCCTCTCATCTCCTGCAAAGATTTGTAGCCTCAGAAACCCTTAAGAAGGTGGTTATGAGTTGTAACTGACTAGAATACACTTAACAGTAACAACAGGAAGCAGTGTATAAGCCACATAGTACTACAGATTTGACAAAAGGGTAATGGAGCAGGAGGGTGATAGGAAAATAGACATATATGTTGAAGGTTGCAAAATGACTGATATATGATATACAATGTCAAACATTTGGTAAAATTTTGCCCTATAATAATTCTCAAGACAGCCAATTGCTTGCTGAACTTTTAGCTCTAGTGAAAATGGTAGAAAAAGCCAATGTGTTAGTGCATGCTAGTTATGCATATCTATCACTAGCACAGACATAAGATATACACACGCACATACACACACAAAACCAACAAAACTGAGGAAAAATTTTAATATGAGGAATAGAAATAATCCAGTGATCAAGAGCCTAAAATTGTTAACAAAATAAACTGCTTCTGAAAATTAATGGATAGGATGTTATTATAGCATTGGGTGCCATTGAATGTATTCCTGTTCACAGTGACCCCATTAACATAATAGAAAAACCAAGGTTTTCATCATAACTACCCCATGGGCTTTCCTCGGCTGTGCTATTTATGACCACAGATCACCAGAATTTTCTTCTTAAGTTCCCCTTCTTTCTGTTAGCTGTCAAATCATTGCACCACAGGGCTCTTTAATAAGTCAGAAATATGTTTCAATGAGACTAAAAATATTACATCATCTGTCCTACCTCAAATTCAATATACAGTTGTAGGAAGGGACAGAATAAATATAATTATAAACTTCAATAATTAAGTTCACATTGTCCATGCTTTTTCTCTTCTGGCTGTTTTTAGGGAAAACAGTCATCTTGGAGGGTAAGTTTTCTAACACAAGGGATAAAGAGACAAGTTAATTGCCACAGATCATGGAGGAGAACTAGAGCAGAAATTCTACCTCTAGACTTTGTGGGAAGAGTAAAAAAGAAACTAGATAAAATTTTTATACATTTTAGCATCATACATTAACTGGTCATTATCTTAATGCAAATATGTTCTTCTTAGAAATACCATCACATACTGTGGTACCTTTTGTGTTGCTGTGTTGCTAGAATCTTCCAATCATTTGGCCAGATAGTTGTCTTCCAAATTTCTTGGCATAGATGAGTGAGCACCTCCAATGCCTCCTAACTTTCATGAAAGATTTCAATTTGTATTCCATCAATTCCCAGTGATCTGTTCTTTGAAAATTCCTTCAATGTGTGGGAATGAATCATTTTTTCCTCAAAATTATTATCATTATAATCCTGTTTATTGTATTCGGGTGACCTTTCTTTTTCTTTTTTTTGTTTCCTGAAGTCAGTAGGGACTTTTTGATCTCCCTTTTACTTTTTACAACTTCCTGAAATGAGTAGGGACTTTATGATTTTTTTTTTTTTTTGCTACTTCCCAAAGTGAGTAGGGACTGTATGACTTTTCTTTCATTTTTTCACTTGCTGAAGTGAATAAGTAGAAGGAACACCTTAGAAATTTGAATTAGCCAAAGGGGAAGGAAAAAACTGTGTGGTTGAAGCTCTAGCCAATGGCTTTAAAAATTGCATCAGGAATAAAAACAGGAGTGCACTGCCCACTCGATGTGCTCGCTGGCCTGTTCCTGTACAGCTACACATATGCACACTTCTGCAGAAGTAAATTATTCCTTACAAGGTAACTTAGTCTCACCGAGTGTCTTTTTGTGTGACATTGGGATTCATTTCTAAGAAATGTATCTTGCACTTCTTCCTTCAGTATCATTGGCTCTTGATCATATGCTACCTCTTGAAATGTTTGAACATCAGCTATTTCCTTTTGATACAGTGACTCTCTGTATTCCTTCCATCTTCTTTTGATGCTTTCTGCATCATTCAATAATTTACCCAGAGAATCTTTTATTAACGGAAGTTGAGGATTGAAATTTTTCTTAAATTCCCCCAGCATGAGAAATACTGAGCATGTTCTTCTCTTTTGGTTTTCTGACTCCAGATCTTTGCACATTTTGTTGTAATATTTGACTTTGTTTTCTTGAGTTGACCTTTGTTTTTCTGTTAAGGTATTGTATCTCCTCATTTTTTTTTCTATTTGCTCTGACATCTTCACATTAGAAAGCAAGTTTCAGTGTGTCTTCTGACATATATTTTGATCTTTTTCTTCTATCTTGTATTTTTAAAAAAAAAATATTTTATTGTGAATTATGTGATAGTTTACATGGGAGAACATTAGCTTTACATTCATCCTATCATATATCGCTTTATTGCCATGGTTACAATCCCATCCATGCATCATCAACCAACCAAAGGGTATAACCTGCGAGCCTGCCCCCCTGTCGTCAGCACACAGACCCTCTCCCTCTCTGGGGCTATAGTCTCCAGCCGCTCCATCTCTCCATGTCATCGGCTCTGCCTCCATCTCTGGCATCACTGCTTCTCTGGGTAGGGTACCGCTCTCCGCTCTTCTCCCTTGATGGTCCCAGGGACCTCAGCTCCTGGACTGCAAAGTCAATCATGTTTGCTACAAAATGTCTACCTTTACATTTCCAACCCTCACAGTTAGTCCTGATAACAATTATTCACTATTGCATCACAAGAGACCTATCCCTATCTGCTTTCATCAGCCCTGTGAGATAGATTAGATACTTCTCAGTGGAGATTCTACCTTCCTCTTTGCCCTCTGGATCTAGACTCCCTCTTGAAAAATTGTAAGCCAATCACTTCTTGCCTTTGTAGCCCACCAATGTCTAAGTAACCCATCACTGTCTACTCTGTATGGAGGGGGTGGGATTGATCCTTGTTGTAAACATTTGTTCCCTCTTTTGAGCTTTTTTGAGCTACTGTATACATAGGTGTAGGTCAAGTTCATCAAATTGTATCAGATTACTCTTTTATTCCCTCTTCTTGCTTCTTCTAGTTGAACTCTGATCATCCAGTCATTGAAGCCAGGTCTAGAGAGTATTATCTGCAAGTGTGGGTGTTCTTACACGCATGCCTGCTCTTCTTATCAGCTGAAGGCTTCACTCTCCACTCCAGTCTTTTGTTGCTATTGTCACTGACTCTGGGCCCAAGAGTCCCCAGGTCTTGCCACACTGCTGGCCATCCAGGTCTCCACCCAGGTTCACAGGAGTCTATTGAACATTGTAAGGCTTAGTTCGCAGCTTCATTGCTGTTTTTCCCTCACTAAGTCCTTATTGATGAAAACCATGGTCACAATCAGAGCGGATGTCTTCCCATTGAGTCTTAGTCTTGGAAGGTGATTTACCCTGAGGGAACCCGGCCACTTGCCTTAATGTCTCCTGGGCAAGCAACTTGCTTGTTCTTGTAATAATCAGTCGGACTGATGGCTATTGTTTTCTATTTTTTTTTGTAGGTCAGTCTTTCTTTCAAGAAACATCTTCTAGCTTCTAGCTGTTCTTCTAGCTGCTCCAGGCTGGTCTGCTTGTCCTTTCAAGTGGAAATTATCCACCTAAGACGATTCTGAGTGGGGTTCAGGATTCTACCTATGGTCTTATGTAATGCAGAGGCTCCAGAGGAAGCCTCCTTCACTAGGCATGTTGTAGCCCCATTTTACATATTCCAATCAGTTACATGCAGAAGATGGACTTAAAACTTTCTATGTGATATTTCTGGCAATTCCATTCTCTCTCCCTCACGTGTCTTTTTTATAATGGTTTACCAGGGAAACCAAGATTCAAAAGATAGCCAAGCATCTTAACATTATTTCCCCCTTTTTTCCCATTCCAACCACATCTCACTCCCTGTATCCCAGAATCCTTTTGGTGCAAGGTTGTGCATACATCGTTATTACTTCTGTCCCACTTAGCCCATGCAAACCTGCCTAACTGTTTTCCCATCTGCCTTGTTCTTGCATTCCCTCCCCTTCTTGAGTATTTCTCCCCTCCCTAGGACCCAAACTATCCTGTGTCTATTCCATACACTATGCTCCCCCTTATCCTCCCTCCCCTCACCCCAACCCCCACATCCTGGTAACCAGCAAAGAATTCCCCCCACACCCCTTTAGTAGGGGTTCTTTTTCTTAGTCTTTTACAGTAAGGATCCTATACAGTATTTCTCCTTTTGTGACTGACTAATTTCACTCAACATAACGTATCACGGTTCATCCATGTTATGTGGTGGCTTGCAGCTTCCTTGTTATTCTTCAAGGTAACATAATATTTCATTGTGTATATGTACTATAATTTGTTTATCTTCAGTCGATGGGCACTTATGCTGTCTCCATCTTTTTGCTATTGTAAATAGTCAGAGGGAAGGCTTTAAAAAGTATTAGGAAGTTTTCCATCCTCCTCTATATTCTGGGTTAATTTGAGTAAAATTGGTGACAGCTCTTCCCTGAATGGTTGGTAGAACTCACCAGTGAAGCCAACTGGGCCTGGACTTCTTTTGGTTGGGAGTTTTTTGCTGACCTGATCAATTGCTCCTTTTGTTATGGGTCTGTTCAGGTTTTCTACTTCACTCTGTGTAAGTTTAGGTAGGTCATATTTTTCTAAAAATGTATCCATCTCTTCTAAGTTTTCATATTTGTTGGAGTACAACTT
>NW_006408729.1:562012-569700 GCF_000296735.1 Chrysochloris asiatica | reverse complement strand
TCATAGCAATAATTCACAATTGAACCACAAGTCTTATCCCCATCTCCTTTCACCAGCCCCATTCAGACAGGTTGAAAACCACTCAGTAGGGATTCTATCTTCTCCAGCATACTCTGAAACTAGACTCCCTCTTGAAAACTTGTCAGCCAGTCTCTTCGTGCCTTTGTAGTCCCCCCATTTTCGGTAGCCAATGTCTAAGTTGCTCATTTCTGTCAACCCTGTGTACAGAAGGGGAATTTAGTGAGTTCACAATTAATTTCTTCTAGTGCCCAGTCACGTTTCATCAGGGTGTTATTCAGTTTCCATGGATTCAACTTTGTTGCCTTGGTCTTCTCCTTATTGACTTCTAGTTTTATAGCATTATGATCTAAAAAGATGCTTTGTAATATTTTAATGTATTTAAATTTAAAGAGGTTTATTTTGTGACCTTACACACGGTTAATTCTGGAGAATGTTCTATGTGAACTGGAAAAGAATGTGTATTATGCTGTGGTTAGGTTGAATGCTCTGTACACATTTATGAGGTCAAGTTGGTTGATTGTGCTGTTTAGTTCCTCTGTATATTTGTTGAGTTTCTTTCTGGTTGTTCTATTCCTTTTCAAAAGTAGTATATTAAAATCTTCCACTATAATTGTATATTTGTTTATTTCTATCTTCAATTCTATTATTGTTTGCTTTATATACCTTGGTGCTCTTTGGTTGGGAGCATAGATATTTATTATGGTTATATCATCTTGCTCAATTGAAGCTTCAATCATGAGATATTGGCCTTCTTTATCTCTTATGTTGGTTTTTGCCTTAAAGTTCATTTTATCCAAGATTAGTACTGCCACTCCTGCTCGTTTTTGATTGAAAGTAGCTTGGTATATTTTTTTCTATCCTTTAACTTTTAGTGTGATTTGTCTTTATATGTAAATTGTGTCTCTTGCAGGCAGCTTATTGAAGGGTCTTGTTTTCTTATCCATTCTGCCACTCTCTGTCTCTTCATTGGTGAATTTAATTCATTGACATTCAGTGTAACTTTTGACAGGTATGAATTAATTGCTGTCATTATATTAATTTTTTGTGGTGCTGTTCTTCAAGTCTTCTTGTGCAGAGTTCATGCTTTTTGTGCTATTTATTGTCAATTTCTTCCTAGTTTTAATGTTTCCATGTTCTACTTGGATCTTCATTTTCATGGTAATTTGTGAAGTGTTAACTTTCTTTGAGGTTACCCTATGGTCTGCTAACTGTTCCATCCATTTAAGACAGTCAATTGTATCCTGCAATCTAACTGACCTCCTCACCACCTGGATCTCTGTTCCTATAGTTTCCCCTTCTTTAACATTGTTGTTATTTTGATCTTTGATTGGCCTCACAGGTCCTATGAATTCTTTGTTGTAATTTTTTTCTGTTCTGAACTCTGCTATCTGTCAAATGTGTTCCGGATGGTGTTGCCACATCTGTCAATCTCTAATTGTCTGTTCTTGCTAAAACTCCCTTTTAGGATGTTTTGAAGTGCAGGGTTAGCTTTGACAAAATATCTTAGCTTCTGTTTATCCTGGAATGTTTTGATCATACCATCATATTTGATTGACAGTTTTTCTGGGTAAACAATTCTTGGTTGGCAGTTTTTTGTTTTGTTTTTTTTTTCTTTCAGGGTTTTATATGTGTCTCCCCATTGCCTTCTTGAGGTTTCTGCTGAGAAGTCAGAACTTAATCGGATATGCTTGCCTTTGTAAGTAACACTTTTGTTTTCCATGGCTGCTTTTAGGATTCTTTCCTTGTTGTTGATTTTGGAGAGTTTGATTATGATATATCTTTGTAATTTTCTTTTGGGGTCTATCCTTCCTGGTGTTCATTCAGCTTCTTGAATGCTTATCTTCTCATCCTTCAAGATGTTAGGGAAATTTTCTTCCAGGAGCTCCTCAATTATCTCCTTTGTTGCCTTTTGTGATTCTTCCTGTTTCAGAATGCCAATAATTCTTAAATTAATCCTCTTTATGTTATCCAACCAACATGAATCTTAGTGTCATTTCACATTTTTTAAATCCTTTTTTATGCTTGCTCTTCTATCTTAGCTATATTGAGAGATTTATCTTCCAGATTGCTGGTTCTGGCTTCCATGTCTTCAATTCTACTCCTTTGTCCTATCAGTGTATTGTTCATTCCTGATATTTTATTGGTAATCCTCTCTACCTCTTTTTGTAGGTTTTGAATTGTTTCCAATGTTATATGTATCTTGCTTTATTGCTCCTGTAGCACTTTTCTGACTTCTTTATTTTCCTCCACCTCTCTGCAGAACATTTGGATTTGTCTCCATATCATTCTTCTGAGTTCCTTCTCAGGCAGATCCAAAGCCTGCACTTCTTCTAATAGGAAATTTATGTCTGCCTCCAACTCGCTTTTTCTCAGTTACTTTCTCTGGTTTTGGACATGTGCTGAGACCTTCAGTTTTGTTTGTTTGTTTGTTTTCTCTCTTGGACATTTTCAGTAGTTAAATGCATTTTTAATGATTAAATCAATGTTTGTTGCTGTATTGTTAAGCTTACTGACTGTCTCCTGGTGGATGTGATCTGGAGATAGGCTTTTCTTTTCATGTCTCTTCTTACTTAGCTGCAGGCTATCTTAGCAAGTATTGGCTATCTCTGTAGTGGCTAGAATATATTAGTATTGGCTCCTGTATGGATGGTGGAATATTATGGGGTATGTGTGTAGCTTGGCTATTTGGCCATGATTGCTGTCTCTTCTTGTGTAATGTAGGGAGAGAAGGCTTACAGCCCCCCTGGAAAAAAAGTGAGATGAAAAGGAACAAAAAACAGAAGCAATATAAAAGCAGAAATAAAAACCACCACACAAAAATAAAAATAAAACTGTAGTTGACTATCCAGTAGCCTTTGTTGCACAGGTCAGTGTGCATGCACAGTAAAAACCTCCAGCAGTACGTGGAAGTGTCCACTCGTTCAGGCCTCTCCTCTAGTCACCACTATGTCAGTGCATTGATAGACATTGAGAAATGAATGGAAGAAAGATTGTCCATTATGCTTATCTCTGAATGTCTGTGTATGCACAGTGTAATTCTCAAAATAGTTGTGTCCTTGTATATACTAGATAGTGTTGAATTCTGCAACTTAAATTGGGGTTTTGCAAGGTGCAAATAAGACCTGCTATGTCTTGTTAGGTAGGGTCAGAATAAAAGTTTCTGCCCAGGTCAGCTTTGCGGCTGAGTCCCATATTCAGACGTCATAAGAAGCAGCCAAAGGATTAGCTTGTGGTATTGCTTTCAGTTATTTCCTCTTTGTGCTATGGGAAAATTGTACCCTGTGGGCACAGCACTGCATCCTATTGAGGCATGCACTCGCACCTATCAGAAGGTGTCCAGGCTGGGCAGAGAAGTTGCAACAGAGGAGAGGAGGAAAGAGAGGTGTAAAAAGTTGTCACATCTCTTTTTCCAGACATCGCTCTGTGGTTTCAGCACTGTGTCAGCTTGGATGAAACCCTGTCTCTTGATCTCAGCCCAAGCTGAAGGGCCCACAGGCAACATCCAGATTTCTGTATCAGTGGGTGCTGAAAATTGATGCCCCACAATTTATATTAGATCCAAACCTGTGGAATTGTTCTGGCAAAGTGCCTTCAGAGTTTATTCACACCTCCACCAAGGAGCCTCCCCTGCTTGTCTGTTTTTCAACATTTTTTTTTATCACTTATGCAATGCATGTTCACTAAGAAAAATGTAGTGTACACTAAAAATTAAAAAGGAAAATTGTCAAATGTGCTTGTACTAACTAAAAACATTTACATAATTTCAGTATCTTTTCTTTCCTTTTGGCATTTATAACAAAAATTGACCATTCATATTAAACACCTAGCATCTGTGTTTAGGAAATTTCCTCCTGATGAGTTAGATTTTATCTCCTACTTTAGAAGCAGAAAATCCAACACTCATTTTCAATTGATTTTACAACTAAGTTGTTGTTGAGCATGAACATACAGTCTAAACTACACAATCTGAGGCAACCACCTGGATTTTGGATTTAAAGTTCATGAAGCAAAGTAGTGGAGATGCAGGATAATCCAGTCTAAGGGATCGGAAGAGTGGTGACACCGTTATCCTATGTACAGACGCATCAGCATCTGATGTCTGGTTTTGGAGATGAAAGTGTTGCAAGTAATTGTGACTCTTTTCAGCAGTTCTGCAATGTGGACTCCAGAATGATGTTGGAATATGATTTGTTTATTTCAGTGATTACATGACCCCTAGGCCTTTTCTTGTAAAACTCTAAGATAATTTTTGAGTACTGAATATGTTTTATAAACTTTCTTTTGATTTAAGATCACCTGGTATTCTGAGTTGAATAGTGTCCATGATTAAAAATATGCTCAAGTACTAACCCTGGCAATGTCACTTGGAAATATGATATTTGCAGCTTAATTAGTCAACATAAGTTCATACAGAATATACTGGGCCCTACTCCAACATGATTGGAAGGAACACAGAGATAGAAAGACATAGACCAGATACATTGCAAAGAATATCATGTGACTACAGAGGCAGAGATTGAGGTTACACTTCCACAAACTACTAGAATCAGAAAGAAATGAGACATGATCTCCTCCTAAGTCCTTGTCAAATTTGGTCTCTTGAACTGTTAGCCACAGTATGACCCTGGATGTGTCCTCCTATCTCCTGGAATAGTGTAGGAATAAGTTTCCTTATTCTTGATCAAAAATAAGTTTTGTTATTTTCAATTCATCCACTTCATAATTATTTGTTACAATAGTTCTCAGAAACTAATATATCTGAGTTACTTTCTATTGCTTGTATAACTAAAAATATTGCACTGATAAATTATTTTTTAATTTTATAGTTCAAATATTATTTCAACATACTTCTGAGTGTGTTATAAATCTGGTTTGTGGACTTGAATTTTCTGGAGTAATTTCTTGTGCCCCTTTCAAAGGTAAGTCCATAACAAGGGTAAATAATGAAATCTGTTGCATTGTAAGGAGCCTTGATAGTGTTAAGTACTTGGCTGCTAACTGAAAGACTGCTCTTGTAAAGATTGTTGTTGTTGTTAAGTGCCATCAAGCCAGATCCTACTTGTAGAAATCCAGCCAAATGTTTCCAAGGTGCAGCTGTTGGGTTTGAACTGACAGTCTTCTGACTAATAGTCTCATGCTTATCCTACAGCACCACATCAGGACACCTTGTAAAGATTTTTTCCTTTAAAAGCCTGTGGGCTGATCTACTCTATTATGTAGGGTCAGTGTGAGGAGGAATTGACTTGACAGCATTTTGTGAAGGGAGGAACCAATTTTTCTGCTTTTTTAAAAGTTTCATATTGACTTAGATTAAATTGTTTTATTGTTGCTTTTATGACATTTTTTCCCCTCAATATCATTTTTGAGATATGATGTTGATATGCCTGTTAAACTTTTGCTCCATGAAACCCCAATTCTTTAAAAACTTTTATTAATAAACTATTTATACTTGTTTAAAATTATGTACTGTCAAGAAGGTTCTGATTAGTGACCTTATATAAATATGGTTTCTAAGGAGTGGCTAGTGAATTTGAACTGCCAATCTCCTGGTGAAAGTCCACTGCCTATCATACTGTATCACACTAGGACTCCCTAAGATCGAGGTGCTTGACTCCAGTAAAATGCTTGCCTGTGTCTGAGTCCAAATCCTATTTTAATGCTTGCTAACTTCATTAACAATTCACAATCTGTGTATTTCTATGGGAAAAATATTGAATGGTAAAATAATCATCAAAAAAAAAAAAAAAGGAAGGTATACACAGAACTATGGTACCACAAATAAATGGTTGATGTTCAACCATTTGAACTAGCATATGATCAAGAACTGATGGTACTGAAGAAGTCCAAGCTCTACTGAAAGCATTGGGGAAAAAGCAAGACTTCAGGAATTGACTGAATACAACTTGAAAGTTTTTCCAACAAACTAATACAGTGAGATGTAATCTATACCGAAGGCTATGATCTTTGATCTTCATCAGAAAGTATTTTAAGTTCTCTTTACTTTCAGCCAGCAAGGTTGTATCATTTGCACATCGCAGTTTGTTAATGAGTCTTCCTCCAATCCTGATGCCATGTTTTTCTTTATATAATCCAGTTTCTCAGGTTATTTGCTCAGCATACAGGTTGAATAACTATGGTGAAGAATACAACTCTGGCACAGACCATTTCTAATTTGAAACCATTCAGTGTTTCCATGTTCTGTTTGAACAAGTCCCACTTGGTATATGTACAGGTTCTTAATGAGCACTATTAAGTGTTCTGGAATACTCATACTTTGCAGTGTTGTCCAAAGCTTTTCATGATCTACACAATTGAAAAAGCCTTTGTGTAGTCAGTAAAGCACAGGTAAGTATCTTTCTGGTATTCTTTGCTTTCAGCCAAGATCAGTCTGACATCAGTAATGATATCCCTTTTTCCACGTCCTCTACTGAATCTGGCTTGAACCTCTGGAATTTCTCTGTCAATGTATGGTTGCAGCTGTTTTTGGATTACCTTTAGTAATATTTTAGTCTCATGGGATATAAACGAAATTAAATGATGATTTTTGCATTCTATTGGGTCATCTTTCTTGGAATGGGCACAGATATGGATCTCTTTTAATCAATTGGCCAGATAGCTATATTCAAATTTCTTGGCATATATGAGTGAGTGCCTCTAGTGCCACCTCACTTTGTTGAAAAATTTCAATTTATAGTCCATAAATTCCTGGTGCATTGTTATTTGCCAATTCCTTCAATGAATCTTGGACTTCTTCTTTCAGGATCATTGACTCTTGATTATGTGCCACTTCTTGAAAGGGTTGAACATCAACCATTTCCTTTTGATACAGCGACTCTGTGTATTTCTTCCATCTTCCTTTGATTCTTTCTGCATCATTCAATAATTTGTCCACAGAATCTTTCAATAATGAAGTAGAGGATTGAATTTTTTCCTCAGTTATCTCAGCTTGAGAGATGCTGAGCATGTTCTTCCCTTTTGAATTTCTAACTCTAGGTCTTTGCACATTTTGTTTAAATATTTGACTTTGTCTTCTTGATCTGACTTCAAAATTTTCTGCTCAGCTTTCGTACCTCTTCATTTGTTCTGTTTGCTTTAGCAGCTCTACGTTGGAGAGCAAATTTCAGTATCTCTTCTGATCCATTTTGATCTTTTCCTTTTTTCTGCTCTTCTTAAGACCTTTTGCTTTTTTCCCGTATGATGTTCTTGATTTCATCCTACAACTCTTCTGTTCTTCAATCTTTGGTGTCTAATGTATCAAACTTGTTCTTCAAATGATCTCTAAATTTAGGCGGGATATATTCAACATCATATTTTAGCTCTCATGGGCTTGTTTTAATTTTCTTCATCTTCAGTCTGAAATTATATATGAGCAATTAATGGTCTGTTCCACAATCTGCCCCTGGCTTTTTTTTGACTGATAATATGGATCTTTTCTTCATAGAACCCAGCTTCTCGTGTTATTTGCTCAGCATACAGGTTGGATAAGTATGGTGAAAGAACACAACCTTGTTGCACACCTTTCCCAATTTTAAAACATTCAGTGTTCCCATGCTCTGTTCGAACAACTGCTTCTTGGTATAGGTACAGATTTCTCAGAAGTACAATTAAGTGTTCTGGAATACTCATACTTCTCAATGTTGTCCATAGCTTGTCATGATCCACACAAT
>NW_006408729.1:555686-560890 GCF_000296735.1 Chrysochloris asiatica | reverse complement strand
GAGGGAACAGTCGCTGGAGAAGGATGTCATGCTGGGTAAGGTGGAGGGTCAAAGAAAAAGAGGAAGACCCCTAACGAGATGGATTGGCCAGGTGGCATCATTGATGGTGTCAAGTGTGGCGCGGTAGTGAGGTTGGCCCAGGATCGGACCCTGCTGTGCGTGGGGTCACTATGAGTTGGTTCTGACTCGATGGCACCTGACAACAACAACAACAACAACAACATGGAGCTTTTCTATTGTCTCTTTCCATAGATGTAGTCAATTTGATTTCTGTGTATTCCATATGGTGAGATCCATGTGTATAGCCATATTTTATGCTGTTTAAATAAAAAAAAAAAGTATTTGCAATGAACAAATCATTGGTTTTACAGAATTCTGTCATGTGATCTCCAGCATAATTTCTATCACCAAGGCCATATTTTCCAACTACTGATCCTTCCTTTTTGTTTCCAACCTGTGTTTTCCAATCACCAATGATTATCAGTGCATCTTGATTACATGATCAATTTCTTACTGAAAAAATTCGTAGAATTCTTCAGTTTCATCTTTACTGACATTATTGGTTGGTGAGTAAATTATAATAATAGTGGCATTAACGGGTCTACCTTGTAGGCACATGTATATTGTCCTATCATGGACAACATTGTACCTCTTGGCAAAGAACAATGCACCAGGAATTTATGGAATATAAATTGAAAAATTTCAACAAAGTGAGGTGGCCCTGGAGACACTCACTCATCTGTGTAAAACAAAAAAATGAAGATAACTATTCAATTTGTCATTCTCAGCATAGTAAATCATATGACTGTGAGATTCAAAATTATCAGTACCAGTCCATTTCTGTTCACTATTACCTGAGATATTGATGTTTATGCACTCCATTTCATTTTGGACAATTTCTAATGTTCCTGGATTCATACTTCATACATTCCATATTCTGATTATTAATGGATATTTATAGCTATTTCTCTTTATTTTGAGTTGTGCCCCATCAGCAAAAGAATGTCCTCAGTGCTTTACTCCACTCTCCTTTGAGGAGGCAACTCTGCTTTTAGGAGGCAACTCTTCTACAGTCGCATTTTCAGTGCCTTACAACCTGAGGGGCTCATTTTCCAGCACTATATCTGACAGTGTTTCTCTGCTTTTCATAAGGTTTACAGTGACTAAATATTCAGAAGTAGTTCATCTCTCCTTTTTCTTAGTCTGTCTTTATCTGGACATGCATATGAAACCTGTCCACTGTGGGTGATCCTGCTGGAATTTAAAATACCCGTGGCATAGCTTCCAGAATCACAGAAACACACAAGCCACCACAGTATGACAAACTGACAGATGAGTGGTGGGAAAGATGTTTGCCTGTGTTTATGGACTATGCAAAGGCATTCACTTGTGTAGATCATGACAAATTATGTATTGAAAAGAACTTTTATTCCAGAACACTTAGTTCTATGCATGAGGACCCTGTATTTGGAACAGAAGGCAAATGATTAAACAAAACAAAAATATAAGAAAACTATGTGCCAGGATTGTATTATTTCACCATACTAATTCAATCTGTATGCTGAACAAATATTCTGAGACACTAGATTATATGAAGAAGAGAATGACATCAGGATTGGAGGAAGACTCATTAACAACTTGCAATATGCAGATGACACAATCTTACTTGTTGAAAGTGAAGATGACTTAAAACACTTACTGATGAAGATCAAAGACTACAACGGTAAGGACTGAACCTCAATGTAATGAAAACCAAAATTCTCACACCTGGACCAATAAATGACATCATGATAAATTGAGAAAAGTTTGAAGTTGTCAAAGACTTTATTTCCTTGTATCACCATCAACACTCAAGGAAACAGCAATCAAGAGATCAAATTATGTATTGCATTTAGCAAATCTACTGCACAAGACCTCTTTGAAATATTCAAGAGCAAAGATGATAGTTTGAGGACTAAGGTGCACCGGACTCAAGCTGTGATATTCTCAATAGCCTTATATATAAATGAAAGTTGGACAACGAATAAGGAAGATCATAGAAGAGTTGATTCATTTGAGCTATTTTGTTGGTGAAGCAAGCTAAAAGTGCCAGGGACTTCCAGAAGAACAAACGAATCTGTGTTTGAAGCAGTTCAGCCAGGATGCTCCATAGTAGCAAGGATGGTGAGATTTTGGACATGTTTTCAGGAGGGACCATTCCCTAGAGAATTACATCATGCATTGTAAAGTGGAGGGTCATTGAAAAAGAGGAAGACCATTAATGAGATGAGTTACCACAGTGGCAGCAGCAATTTGCTCAAGCGTAAAAATTGTAACGTTGGTGCATGACCGGGCAGTGTTTTGTTCTGTTGTGCATAGGGTCACTATGAGTTGGAATAGACTCAATGGCACCTAAAATCATTTGTACAGGGGTAAAAACTTGCAATTAAGGAAATATTTTTCTTTGAGGTTAAGTCAAGAATCTATAAAGAAAGTCCCCAAGAAGAGTCCTGAGCCAATGTCTTATCAGCACCAATCACCCTCAGAAAGATATATTGATATAATTAATAGAATGCACTTAGGAAAATAATCACCTTTTGACCACCTTTGGACCACCATGCATATTCAGTTGTAGTCACACACATTAGGTCCTGGCACTACGTTGGTTGTCTCAGAGTCCTAAGACATCTAGTGAAAGCTTTTTAAATATCAACAAGTGATCCCACTTGTAGGGTGTATGACTATAACTGAAAATTTCTGTATGTAGTTCCTGAAATCAATCAATATATGTCTCTGCCCCTAATCCATCTTCCTTGTGACAACAGCCAAAGATTATTCAAATTTATGTATTACAATTTATTTGTTCCATACATTATACCTATCTTTGTGAGAAGTTCTTTAGTTAGAGTCATCAGCTCTTAGTTTTATTAACTGGTGTCTCCCTGCATCTGAATGTACCCCATTTTTCTGAATAAATTGCCTTAATCACATTTTAAGGATTGAGTAGGTTTTTTGTTTTTTTTTAAGTAAAACAGTGCCAATCTCCACTTCAAGATATTCTACTTCCACATCTTTGAATATCTGAACATGAATCATGAATTTTGTATTGTTAGTTCTTAGGAGTCCTGGTGTGGCACCCTAGGATAAGCACTGGACTTCAAGGTTGGTTTGAAATGCAAGGTTAGTGGTTCAAACTCATGAGCCACTCCTCAGAAATCCTATACAGAATTGCTGAGTCAGCCCTAACTTGATGGTATTTAATAACGACATTACTGTGGAGTTCTGATGTGGTGCAATATGATAAGCACTGGACTGCTAACTACAAGGCTGCTCATTCAAACACACCAGCCACTCCTTAAAAACCCTTTATAGGATCACTATGATTCAGAATTTAGGTGAGCAACACTTAACAACAACAATGTTACTGTGTAAGTATTCCTATTCACCTACACTTCTTCAAAGCATTTGGTTTTCACTTTTTGTGATCAAACATGTCCCTGATTTGAAGTGGTTTTGAACCTTCAGTAAATTTATTCTCCTTTATTTTAAGAGTATACATTCCAGCACTAGGCAACCACTAATATTTCTTTCTTTATAAATTTGCCTCTTCTAAGTATTTAATACAAATGAAATCATGCAATGTGTACCTTTTGTCACTTCTTGTCCTTACCATAATGGTTTTGAGATTCATCCATGTTGTAGCACGGTTATCGTTTTATAGATGGTCAAATATTTTCAACTGTAATGAAATGCCATGTTTTGCTTATCCACTCATTAGTTAATGGTTAATTGGATTGTTATAGTTTTGAGCAACTATGAAAAATGATACTATGCACATCTTTGTACAGATTTTGTGTGGATGTGTTTTCAGTTCCCTTGTGTGAATATCTAGAAATATAATGAGTGATTCCATGATAACTTTATGTTTAACAGTTTTCAGGAATTGCCCAACTTTTTTCCACAATGACTACAACATGTTTCATTCCTCTCAACAATATATGAACTTTTACTTTTTCTACATTCTTGCCAACATGGCAGCTTTCTGTCTTTTTGTAGCCACAGTAGTAGACGTGAGTTGTATCTCATTGTGATTTTAATTTCAATTTTCCTAATGTCTAATGGCATTGCATATCTTTTCCTGTGTATAATGACCATTTCTACATCTCCGAAAAATAGCTCTAGAAATACTTTATCTGTTTTCTAAATATAAGGTGAGAGCATCTGCAAATAGAAATAGTTATGTTCTTGTTCTCAAATCTGAATGCCTTTTATTTATTTTTTCTTGATTAATTATCCCTAGCTAGAATCTTCAGCACAATTGATATGCAGAAGTGGTGAGAGTAGACATCCTCGTCATGTTTCCCATCTTAGAAAAACATAATTCATTCAGTCTTTCATTATGAAGTATTATGTTGGCTGTATTTTTTTATATGTAAATACCTTTTTATCAATTTGAGGAAATTCCTTCTATTTCTTATTTGTTGCATGCTTTTTACCTTGGCATGATCTTGGATTTTGAGAACTAATTTTTACGAATCTACTGAAGTGATCATGTTGTTTTGACCCTTGATTTTATTAAAACGGAATAAGCCTGTGGATCTTCTGTAGATTGCTGTTGTTTTTGTTAGGTGCCATTCAGTTGGTTCTGATCCATAGCAATCCTATGCACAACAGAACAAAAAACAGCCCAGTCCTGCACCAATCTCACAACCATTTTTACAATTAAACCCATATCTGCTGACACTGTGCCAATCCTTCTCATTGGGTGCCTCCCTCTTTTTCACTGTCCCTCCACTTTACCAAGCATGATGTTCTTCTCCAGGTAGTGGTCCCACCTGATAACGTCCAAAATATGAGAGACTAAGTCTGGTCATCTTGGCATCTCAGGAGCATTCTGGTTTGATTATAACCTAGGAAACCCAAGGGTCAGTTCTACTCTTACATATGGGGTCACTATGAGTAAGAACCAACATAAAGACACATAATAACAACAACAAAAAACATATTAATTGAGGACTTCTGGTTGGGGGCAGGAGAAGTAGAGACAGGCAGAGGAAACTCCTCAGCAGAGGCGTGAAAAAAACAACAACAGAGAAGGTGCTTTGCTAGAATTATTCTGTGGCTTTGGATCTAATATAAATTGTTGTTGTTGTTGTTATGTGCCGTGGAGTTGGTTCTGACTCATAGTGACCCTGTACAGGGTTTCCGAGGCTGTAAATCTTTGA
>NW_006408729.1:538850-554480 GCF_000296735.1 Chrysochloris asiatica | reverse complement strand
TTCTTTCAATGCACTTTGGACTTCCTCCCTGAGTATCTGGGTAGTAGAAGAAATTAAATGGGAACTCACAAAGTTCCTAGAAACAAACGACAATGAAAACAAAACATACGAAAATCTTTCGGACACGGCAAAAGCGGTGCTGAAAGGACAATTCATTACAAGAATTGCACACATCCAAAAATAAGAAAGAACCAAAATGGACACATTAACATAGCCTCTGCAATAAATAGAAACAAACCAACAGAGGAAACATACAGCCACCAAAAGAAAAGAAATAATAAAGATTAGAGCAGAATTAAATGAGATAGAAAACAGAAAAACTATAGAAAGAATCAACAGGACAAGAAGCTGGTTCTTTGAAAGGATTAATAAACGTGACAAACCACTAGCAAACCAAACAAATGAAAAGAGGGAAAAGACACAAAATAACATGCATTAGGAACCCATGGGTGATGTCACAATGGAGCCAAAGGAAATCAAAAGGATAATAACAGAATACTATGAAAAGTTGTACTCCAACAAATTTCAAAACTTAGAAGACATGGATACATTTTTTAGAAAAACACAACTTACCTAAACTAAACAGAGTGAAGTAGAAAACCTGAACAGACCCATAGGAACAAATGTGTGGGCTCTAATTCAGGGAATACACAGACTACCAAACAGTTTGAAAACTAACAAAAGTAGAAAAAATAGATGATTGGGACATACTAAAAATTTAAAACTTATGATCATCAAAAGACTTCACCAAAATAGTAAAAAGGGAACTCACAGAATGGGAAAAAATCATTTGACACATAAGACAAAGGACCCATTTCTAAAATATATAGGAAACTACAACACCTTAATAAGAAAAAGACAAATAACCCAATTAATAAATGGCACAGGACATGAACAGACACTTCACCAAGGAAGAGATCCAGTCAGCCAACAAACATGAAAAAAAATGTTCACAATCACTAGCCATTAGAGAGATGCAAATCAAAACAACAATGAGATATCATCACACACCAGCAATAACAGTAAAGATCAAAAAAAGTAGAGAACAATAAATACTGGTGAGGGTGCAGAGAGACTGGGACCCTCTTATATTGCTGGTGGGATTTTAAAATGATCCAACTACTCTGGGAAACAGTATGGTGCTGCCTCAGAAAGTTGGAAATAGAAATACCTTATGAAACAGCATTTCCCTTACTTGATGTTTAACCAAGAGAAATATAAGCCATAACACGAGTAGATATATGCACACCAAGTTCATAGCAGCACTATTTACAATAGCAAAAGATGGAGACAGCCTAAGTGCCCATTAATGGAAAAATAGATAAACAAACTTTGGTGCATACACACAATGGAATATTATGCTAACTTGAAGAATAACAAAGAAGCTGCAAGCCACCACATGACATGGATGAATGTTGAGAACATTATGCAGATTGAAATTAGTCACAAAAGGAGAAATACTGCATAGGACCATTATTGTAAAAGCTTAAGAAAAGGTACCCACACTAAAAAAAAAATGTTGCTTACTGAGGGGTAGGTTGTAGGACAAGGGTATATAGGGGAAGGTGGTGCACAAGGTAGGGAAGAGACACAAGATAGTTTGGATGCTGTGGGGGGAGGGCAATATACTAGAAGGAGGAGGGGAATGGAAGAACAAGGTGGATGGGAGAACATTTAGGCAGTTTTGTATGGGTTAAGTGGACAGAGGTAAATAGTGATGTATTCAACCTCAATAGGGCTCTGGGATGCATGGTTTGAGTGGGTAAAAGAGGGGAAATAATGTTCAGATGCTTGGCTGTCTTTTAAATCTTGTTTTCCCTTGCCTATTACTGTAAAATGTAAAAAGACATTTGAGGGGAGAGAAAGGAATAGCCAGAAACCTTACTATAGAAAGCTTGTAAGTCCATCTACAGCTTATAACTGATTGGAATACCTAAAATGGTGCTAGAACTTGCCCACGGAAGGTGGCTTTCTTTGTAGCCTTTGCATTGCATAAGACCACAGGTGGAATCTGGATCCCCATCCAGAATTTTCTGAGGTGGAAAATTTCTACTTGAAAGGACATGCCAACCAGCCTGGAGCAGCTAGAACAGAAGACACTCTTGAAAGCAAGACCAGCAGGAAAAATAAAAAACAATAATGGCAGTCTGATTGACTACCACAAGAACAAGCAAGTTGTTCACTGGGGGAGTCACCAAGGCAAGTGGTGACTCAGGGCAAACCCCCTTCCAAGACTGAGACTCAAGGGGAATAAACGAGCAGGCATGAGGTTTTGCTGGTGACCACGTTGGTCTACCGATAAGGGAAAGTGGGTGAAAAACATCAATGAAGTTGTTGGGGACCGGCCTCGACATAGGAACTTGGTTCACGAGTGTTTGGTTCACGAGGAGAGGAGATTCGGTGGCGATAGGGATAGCAAAAGAATACACTGAAAGACAAAAAGAGGGAGACAAAGAGGCACCCCGAAACCAGGATGGTTGCATTACTGGTGTCTGGCAGCTTTGGCATGGTGAACATATTAGCCATAAGGGCAGGAAGGTCCTGTATGGTAAACATCTTAACTGTGCCCGTATTGCACGCCTTGCTAGCTGTAGTGCAATCTTTCACCGCCAGTCTGTAATGCACACCTGGGCCAGCCTGCGTCTCCATTTTATTTAGGGGAGGAGCTTCACACCAAGCTGGGAGGGACCAAGACAAGGTACACCTGGCATACGTAATTCTCCCGACATTCAGGCAACTTTACATTGTACTTCGCTGGTTGGAATCCCAGGCATACAACTTGGTTTCTCAGGCCTAATTAACATATCTATAGTCCCTGAGCTCGGTTGGGGGAAGGTGAAAGGGAAGGACAAAAGGCTTGGGAGGAGTCCTGCTGTTTTGGCTTCCTGAGCCAGGTTTTCAGGAACTTTGGCTGAATAACCAGCACCTGGGACAGATTTAGGGAAGATGGCTTTTTTGTCTATAGAACAAAGAACCGGGAATTAGCTAAGCTATTTTCAGTTAATCCTTTGGAGAAAGGCTTGCCCTTGCAACCTTTACAGTCTTGGCTTTAGGAAAATATTACATTTATCTGTGGATACTAAGGGCTCATGTTTGGAATTAATAAAACATAACTGAATACTAAGATGAAAAAAATTTGTTATGACTGCCTGGTGGCCAGAATCTTTTCCTCAGAGCCTGTAGCCTGCATTGTCTGCAACACTCTGGCCCAGTGGGCCTCAAACTTCTGACCAGCTTTACACGGTCTGCAACAGAAGTTGTGAGCTAAGTCCCACCCATTCAATAGACCCCTGTCCACCTGGATTTAGACCTTGTTGGTCAGCAGGATGGCGAGACCTAGTGATACCTGGACCCAGAGACAGGGACATGGCCACAGAGGATTAGAGTGGAGTGTGAAGCTAATATGAAGTGAGGGGAGATGCATAAGAACACTTATACTTGCAGGTAGTATCCATTTGACCTGGCTTCAATGGCTGGATGATCAGAACTCGACTAGAAGAAGAAAGAAGAGGAAAAAAAAGAGTAATTTGATACAATTTGTTGAATTTGACCTATACTTGTGGATGTAGTAGCTCAAAAGAGGGAATGAATCTTTACAGTGAGGATCATTCCCATTCCCTCAATACACATGGTTGACAGGGATGGGCAACTTAGACATTGACTACCCAAAATGGGGGGCTACAAAGGCACAAAGTGACTGGCTTACAAGTTTTCAAGAGGGAGCCTAGTTTCAGAGGGTGCTGGGGAAGGTAGAATCTCTACTGAGTGGTTTCCAACCTGTCTGGACCACCAAGGAGCCCTAGTAGCATAGTGGATTATGAATAGGGTTGCTAGCTACAAGTTCCGCATTTCGAATCTACCAGCCATTCCTCTGGAGAAAGATGAAACTTTCTGTTAACGTGAAGATTTACAGCCTTGCAAACCCCATGCAGGGTCACTATGAGTTGGAACCAACTTCATAGCGAATAACCACTACCACAACCAATATATGAGGATAACAAGTTTTGCTATTAAAGTTCCATTTCATTGAAGCATGGGCTTATTCCAAACAAGAACATGTCTCTGATCATTGGGTGGCTGCAGATATATTCTCTCAGTAATACAATTGTCTTAGTCTTGTTAAGGTACCTTCAAAAAAAGTTCCAATCTGAGCCTGAACTTTCTTTCTAAGAAGTTTTAAAATCATCAAATCATACACCTGATTTTCAATTGGTTTATTTAGGTTTTCTAAATTCTGGTGAGGCACTACAGGATAATGCACTGGATCGCAAAGTCAGCATTTCAAACTCTCCAGCTGCTCCTTGGAAACCCTATGCAGTGTTGCTATGAGTCAGAAGTGACTCAAAAGCATTTAGCAACAACATTTAGGTGTTCTTTTTTTTCTTTAGTTAATTTCATTAATTTGCTTCTGTTAAATTTGTTTTTGTCATACAGACTTAACAGGCTAAACAAGCATCTTTAAAGGAGTTAAAAAGTAGCATTGGTATGGGCTGTGCTGCTAAATGCAAGACCAGCACTTCAAATCTGCTAGTCGCTCTGAGGGAGAAACATGAGGCTTTCTGCTCCCATTTACGGCCTTAGCAATCCTCTATAGAGTTGCTAGCTTCAGAACTGACCCAGTGGCACACAACCATTAACCAACACTCAAAGGTGTTAAAAAGTTTAAGGAGCTTGGATTATTCAATTATTCAGTTATTCTGTTGGTGTAACGCTGATGACATAGCTCTGAAATAGTACGTTACAAACTTAATCGTGTGCATTTTTAGTTCCATATTCCAACTCACCTGGATCTGTTCTTTATATAAATTCTTTTCTCCAGCTTGAAAACTTTCCTCCCTAAACATTGCTTTTCTGAATGAATGTTAGACATATTAATGTGGTTTGGAGGAATGGTTAGATGAGTGTGTTTAGTAAAGATAAAGTCACCCATAACATATTTTCTTGCAAGTAGAAAAATATTGTTACAATTGCCAAATCTGTTCCAACTGATTTAGAATTAGATACTGCCCAATCCTACATCATCCTCACAATCATTGCTATATTTGAGTCCATTGCTGCAGCCATGATGTCAATCCATCTCATTAAGGAAAATATTAGGAGTGCTTTCATTTTTAACCAAATAAAAAAAAAAATTAATAAAGGAAAAATTCAATTTTTTTCCCCCATATAACCATACATACAGAAGCATGGTGACTCCATAGGATAAACATTGGACTATGAACCACAAGGTCAGTGGTTTGAGTCCACCGTCCACAGCATGGAAGAAAGATGAGTCTTTATGCTTCCACAAAGATTCACAGCCTTGGAAACCCTGTTTAGGGTTGCTATAAGTTGGATCCAACTCAATGGCACTTAACAACATCCACCATATATATGCAAAGGGTGTTAATTTATTAAACACATTAAGTATAACTAATACAACTTTATGTAGTTGGTGAGAGTTTATTCATCAGCTATACATTTTATATACAATTATTTATTATATGCATACATTTTTCAATAAGAAATATTACAACAAACAAATAGTGACATTGTACAGCACTATGAAGCTTGATGTTTCATTACTGCTTAGCCCTAAGGGCAATTATTAAAATTTCATTAATCTACATGGCCAGTGTTAGGCTTGATTTCTAAACATTTGGCACACTACTAACGCCAAGTAGGAACTCAATTTGTTCTTGCTAAGAGACTGTTGTAAACCCCAGCCTTTGTATTTGATGCAGTCATTTACCAGAAACTGCAATCTGAAATCTTCTGAGGAAATTCCACATTAACATTTGAATTTAACATCTGTGTTGACTAGCACTGATTTTTCATATTTATTTTGTTATTCTGGAGTTTATTACTAAGATTCTTGGAAGTTTTCTCTGTACTTTGTAAGAATGAAAGTCACTTTGAAATTAGTCAGATCTATCTTGTGAGATTGGCTGGATGTGAAAAAAAATTAGGAATTGGGCTGCTATTTCCAATATATCATTATCATGAAGCTGGGAGACTTAATAATGCAACAACATTCTGAGCTTGCTAAAATATAAAAAGATGTTAGAATGAATTCTACAATAATCATGTTTGCTTTAATTTTTCTTCAATTATACATGATTTCAAAAGCATTTTGTCCAGATGCAAAATAGTAAAAATACAATGAATAATTAAAAATTTTTTTTCTTTTAATAAAATAATACTTAACATTTTCCAAGTCATTTTGTTCTTTTCAAAATTTTCTTAAAATATTTTGGATTGTTAGGGTGTTGATGGAAATTCAGAATAAACTACAATGTTTAAAGCATTTGCTTGATTTTGGAGCAAGTGTGTGCCTGCAAACAATGAAAAAGATTCACATTGAACTTTAATATCAAAGAGGGTAATCTGTGGATGTTAATTCTTTCAAACCATGGTAAACATGAAAACATTGGCACATTTTTATTTAATCTGACTCCTACCTGAAACTGATTCCCTTATTTATGACTCCTGCTGTCAAAATGCTGACAGAAGTGCTAAATTGTTATCTCTGTGCTCATTTATTTTATCATGATTGTTATTTTAACATTTGAACCTAAAAAGAGTTCTACATGGTAAGCATTGGTTACAGAGCCATGAGTATTGAATAAATAATCTTGATTTTCTAATACTATTTGAACCTCAGTTATTTCTGTCACCCTAGAAGTGAAGTTGCTTAGAATGTCAAACAACAACAAATCGACTCAAAATAGTTAATAAACTATTTTTTCTTACAAATGTCTCCAAAAATTATACTGAATTTCTCTAACATGTATGATGGTCAGAAGTCATGTTTTGCAAATTCATTTTGGTAGTGGTTAACTACATTAAGTTTGAGGGTCAAACTCCATATTTAATTATAAAGCTGAATGTGGTCTCATGTGTCAGGAACATTAATTAATGTAAGTCCCATAGTCATTAATAAATTTAAGAAGAAAATAGTACCTGGTTTTAAATGGACTTTTACTTGAAACTTCTATATTGCATGATAAGCATCTACATTTTTAGGGATGAACATTTAATAACATTGTTATATAGCAATAATTAAATATTAAATAATGCATCTACTTATCTAGTATAGCCCTAATGGTGCATTGATTAAAGTGCTCAGCTAATAAGCAGTAAGTTTGTGGGTTGAGCCCTCCAGCCATTCTGTAGGAGAAATATGTGGCAGTCAGCCACCATGATGGTTTACAGCCTTGGAAACTAACTCTAAGAGGCAATTCTACTTTGAATTGGGTTTGACTTAATGATGGTGTTTTTTTTTTCTTTTTCTTATTTAAAGCAAGCACACAAATGTCCTAGTCCTTGTTGAGCTACTTATGGCAACCCTGTAATGCCCATTTATTCTTTCAGCATTCAATTTTGAATTAACTCAAAGTTATTTATTGTTGCTAAGTGCAGTCAAGTTGGTTTTGACTTATAGCGACCCTATATAGGGTTTCTGAGGAGCAGCTGGTGGGTTTGAACTGCTAACCTCTGGTTAGCAGTCCAGTCCTTATCCTACAGAGCCGTAGAATGTTGAAATTAATACATTCATTAAAATAATTGTGTTTGTAAATTTCTGTGTATGTGCACATGTGTAGATGAAAGGATATTAATTGTTGTGTCAGAATAAATTTGGGTTATACACATACAGTGAGGTGTATAGACTTAATAAATAGTAAAAAAGAAAATAAAGGAAATTTCTGAGTTTTGTTTCCAAAAGAGGGTAAAAATTGGTCAATTAAAAGTCCTGGTAGTAGTAGGGTTAATTTGCTATCAAATCCTGTTCTAGAATATATATGTTCTAGGTATATATATAAGAATTGATTCATCTTATTATTCATAGAGGTAAAACAATCAAGTAAAGTTACAGAAGTAATTGTTGTAGATGACAGATTCAAATATGATTATTTTAAAGGAGAAGTTTCTACAAATATATGCAAATTCTTATAAAGTTTCCATTTTCTTGAGCAGAGTTGATAGTATTCCTAATTCAAGAAAAGATGATTTATAAGCACTGAGGTGTGAAAGATAAATGTCACATTATAGGTGTAATCTGTTTTTTATGGCATTCAGAAATGTGCCTCTGTAATAGTTCTTGTAGTAAAAGAAGCTTTGAGTTATTAGCTCTTCCCCCACCACCCCCCACCCCCTCTCAATTATCTAAGCAGATGAAAAGAAAATACACTCTGTGCAAAGGGGCGTTTTACACTTATCTTCCTCTGGTATTTGCATTTATCCAAACTATTGTCTAGCCTTATCCAACACGTGACTTAGTCTTTTTGAGATCTGGTAGCGTAGTGGTTACGAATCGGGCTGGGAACCACATGGTCAGCAGTTCGAAACTACCAGCTTCTCAGCTGGAGAAAGATGAGGCTTTCTGCTCCCGTAAAGATTTACAGCCTCGGAAACCCTGTTCAGGGTCGCTATGGGTCGGAACCGACTCGACGGCACTTAACAACAACAACAACATATGCATATTACTACATTTCAATCACATATCTATCCTATTGTTACAACTTCTTTGAAAAGAATTTGGATTTGGAGATGTTTTCTAAATTCTTCTCCTAGTCCTTGCTTCACTTTTAACCGGGGCAGGGGACAGCTAACCAGCTTTAAAGTTGATTAAGCCAAAGTTTACCCTAAACTGTTTCATTTTGGTTTCAGGAAGAAACATGTTCCTCTGCAGCTGAAAGATACTTGTCTACCTGCATCACTAGGAACCATTAGTTCTTGTCTAAAAATTGACAACTGTTTTCAGTGATAATGGGGCTATTTACTTCTTTATTAGAAGCATCTTTAGTGTTTCATAGTGCACCTATTGTGTTCAATATTTATGCAAAATAAAAGAAAGAATTACAGGATTTTTCCTTGTCCTTTTAAGATTCCAATTTTGATTATTTTTTATCTTGACATTTTAAAATATGCAGTGGTTCAATGATAAATGACTATTTTTGTTTCATTTGAAGTCACTTTCACTGAGAAAATATAAAACTGGTGACATGAATATCTGCTTAGTAATTTAACTAGATTTTCCTTTCTAGGTAAATTACATGGAAAGAATTTTTAAATCTTTATGAGTTTTCATTCTGCAAAGAATTTCCTTATTCAAAATTTATCATGTACCTTATTCAAAATTTACCATGTAATTTCTACTTTTTGATGTTGAACTTCCATTACTTTGGTGTGAAAATGAGTGCTTTAATTTGTTTCTGCCTTATAGTTGTAGATGATAAGTAGCATTTTCTATAGAATTTATTTCTATTCACTCACAATCTTCTTCAATGTTTTGAAAAACTATATGCATTAATGATAGAAATCCACATTGAAAATTATTAAAGAGAAAAAAATGGACATGTTATTGGTTGTGTGCAGTAATTTAAAGTTTTCAAGGAATAAATTTAAATCCTGTTTTCTTTTTGGTGGGGACAAAGTGTTTAAATACTGTTTTGGTTACCTTTATATGCCACAATCCTCAACTGAAGCATAGCTGCCTAAAGATTGCCTTCTGATTCCAGAGGGTATATAGGGCAGGACCGAAAAACAGAAGGGGGAACTGTGTGGGCACCATAACACTTTCACACTACTCTCCACAGCAGGAAATAGATTTAGGAATATTCCTCCACAGAGGTATAGGGTGAGCTTATGAAACTTGAAGTGGTGGAAGCCGATTTGGAGTTCCTGCGAGAGCAGCTGTTGAAGTTTGGGTCTTTTGTCATCACTCTCTTCTTTCGACTAGATTTAGAGTTGTCTGTGTCACTGGGATCGAACACCACTGTCATAGACTCCATCCTAGTTACGGTGTACAGGCTGCTTTGCCGAGTTGTGTGAAACCTGGTGGTCTTGAGCTGTAGCTCATCATAGCTAGAAACTTCAATAAAAGGACACCATCGAAATGCTCTCTTGAAGCCAGCTCGAAATCTGAGAAACAAGCCACAAGAAGAAGAAGACACATGTTCAAGTGGAAACTTCCTTCAACTACCATAGAAACTCCACTTAAGGCAATTGCACCAGCTGGAACTTTAAATTTTATCGTTATCAAACTCTTGGCATTTATGCTACAATATTGGAATTAGTCTTTTAGTTTTTCTTGCTTGAATTGAATCTTAATTTCCCATCAATGTGAAGCAAGTGCATGAACAGTAAAAACAAGATCCAAGTAGTCAATATGTCAAAGAAACAGTGCACATTTCTGCAGTGATTTTACATAAGAATAATTGATTTAGCTTTTCTGACTAAGGCACTTAAAACTGACATAGTTAAAAATAGCTTCTTTCAGAAACAATTATACATTTATAAATTAAGTCTCATTTAACATTAAAAATTAAATTGCTAATATTGATGGCTTACATTTCATAGTCATATATGAAAGTATAAAGTGCTTGACATGTAAACCATTAAATGAAGTTGACTAAAAACAAATGTGGGGTGCTTCATGAGACATGGTCTATGAAATTAATGACAAGGAGTAAGAATTGATTATTTAATAAACCTAGAAAAGTCCAAGTTAGAAAAGAGTTTAGGAAACATTCACTCAGCTGTTTAGATGAAATCACATACATACTTATACATAAACTATATAGGTGGTTTCATTAATAGAATTACCAGTCTTATAAAGTCAAATACTGCCCTTCCTGACTGTACAGTGCTTTTTATTTGTTTGTTTGCTTTTAAAGTGAGAATCACATTTTAACATTTTTCCAGTCTCAAAAATGGCTTTATACGCTTACTTTTTGTTTTAACTTGCCAGTTATATCTTGAAAATCAAATTTCTTCAGACTGATCCTCTATGTTTTATTAATCTCAGCTCATTGTGCAGGGATGAGGATTTGAATTCCTCTTGTTTTTATTATAATTTCCTACCACCCTTATAGTAACATCTTTTATCTTGGCAACTATTTACATAGCATCGTTTTTAATAGAATCCATTCAGTTCAATCATCATTTCTCCATCTTGCAGAAACTCACTACACAATTCTAGAAAGTGTCTTCATTTTTTTGAGGACTTCAGCAACTTTCTTATTTACCTTCTTCAATCATAAATAATTTTGTTTTCTTTCTATTTATTTATGTTTTTGTGGGTGTATATTATGGAAGAGTTTTCAAGGAACATTTGTTCTATATAAAACATTTCTCAAAAGAGCCTTTAAAAACATTATTTTGTGGATGCAATTATTATTAAGGTGAGAGGTTTCCTAGAGTAGTGGAGATACAAAATAAATCAAGTTCTGTGCTCCTTAAATTTAATTTTTTAAATTTCCCTTCCTTGATTATTTTCAAATTGTACTAAGATATCCAGACAATAGTAAATACTTTCACATGAAGACAGGAATAATAAGATATATGTGTTTATTAATTTTGTTTTTACCTTTTATTCAGACAGCAGTAGATGATGGGGTTGTACATGGTTGAGCTCATTGCCAGCCAAAAACTAGCCAGGTAGACCTGCTGGATGTATTTCCACCTATTTAGTTGTTGATAGATTGCAGTGAGGATGAAGTAAATATGATAGGGTAGCCAACAGATGGCAAATGTCACCACAACAATAATCATCATTTTTACAACCTAGAAAGAAAAATAAATAAAAAGAAGTCATTCTTGATAAATTCAAAAACTCATTAAATATAAGATATAATGGTGGTGGTTATGTGCCGTGGAGTCAGTTCCAACTCATAGCAATACTGTACAGGGTTTCTGAGGCTGTAAATCTTTGTGGGAGCAGAAAGCCTCATCTTTCTCCCGTGGAACAGCTGGTAGTTTCAAACTGCTGACCTTGAAGTTCACAGCTCGATTTGTAACCACTATGCTACCAAAGCTCCTTAAAAGATATAACAGCATATAAAATATATTTTTTCAACCAGAATAGCTAACTATACAGCATGCCAAATGATTAGTCAATATATTCAAAATTAGTGAACTGGCTATGGTAACTTTCAAAAAAGTATACTTGTTTCACCATTTAATCTCTATCCAACCTTGGTGAAAGGATGATATCTTCCCAATCATAAGCAAATATATTTGTACCAGGCCTAAAGAAAAGCAGTGTTTACAAAAAATCCTAAGAACTTGGCAAAGAGAAAGGCAGGAGTTAGGCTTGGGCTTTGCAAGTAAAATTTTCTAAAGGTAACATAAAAATGGCTGCAACCATACATTGGCAGAGAACTTTCAGAGGTTCAAAATGGATTAACAAAATGACATGGAACAAGGGACATCATTGTTGACGTCAAGTGAATCTTAGCTGAAAGAAGAGAATACCAGAAAGATGTTTACCTGTGATTTATTGACTACGTAAAGACTTTTGATTGTGTGGAGCATGGCAAGCTATGGACAACATTGCAAAAAATAAGTATTTCGGAACACTTAATTGCACTCACGAGGAACCTGTACATTGAACAAGAGGCAGATGTTTGAACAGAACAAGGGAACACAGAATGGTTTAAAATTAGGAAAGGTCTGCAACAGGGTTGCATTCTTTCACCATACTTATTTAATCTCTATGCTGAGCAAATAATCCAAGAAGCTGTATTATACGAAGATCAATGTGGCATCAGAATTGGAGGAAGACTCATTAACAACCTGAGATATGCAGATGATACAAATTTGCTTGCTGAAAGCAGAGAGGACTTTAATACTTACTGATGAAGATCAAAAACCACAGCCATTGATATGGGTTGTACCTCACCACTGGACCAATAAATATCATCCATATAAATGGAGAAAAAATTGAAGTTGTCAAAGACTTCATTTTGCTCAGATCAACCATCAATACTCATGGGAGCAGCAGTCAAGAAATCAAATGACAATGTATTACATTAGGCAAATCTACTGCCCAAGACCTCTTCAAAGTGCTTAAAAGCAAAGAGATCAGTTTGAGGACTAAGGTGCTCCTGATTTAAGCCATGGTATTTCTAATAACTTCATATGCATGTGAAAGTTGGATAGTGAATAAGGAAGGCCATGGAAGAATTGATGCATTTGAGATATGGCATTGGAGGAGAATACTGATAGTATCATGGACTGCCAAAAGAACAAACAGATAAGTGTTGGAAGAAGTACAGCTAGAGTGCTTCTTGGAAGTCAGGATGGCCAGACGTTGTCTCTCATACATCAGACATATTATCAGGGGGACTAGTCCCTAGAGAATAATATCATGTTTGGTAAAGTGGAGGACCAGCCAAAAAGGGGAAGACTCCCAATAGGATGAATTGGCATAGTGGTAGTAGCAAAGGGTAGGATTGGGAAGTTGGTTCAGGATCAGGCAGTGTTTTGACTTGATAGCACCAAACTGAAATTCCAGTTTAGGCTGAGCCACCATGAACTACACAATTGGGTGGACATCATACCTAGGGAAACTAACTGTTGAGGTACTATAGAAGTATATTTGGTAAGGGCTGGTCTGTTCCCTCAGTATTTATAGCCTGACTATATAATGTAAGACTATTAAAAATTCTTTATCCTAATACCATGCTTATAAGCAACTGTCTTAATACTAATTTCTCCTTAAATCTGCTTATTGGTAAATGTTTCTCTGGATAGAGATTATGTATATTAACATTAGTCTGAAGAAAAATCACTAACTTAAAATTTTTAAGTAAGCAATTGGATTATACAACTGTTTTACATATCAATTCTTGCTTTGGTAAGCATGAATCATTCCTCTGACTCCGCACTTTTGAACCATAAAATGCAGGGAAGCCCCAGTCAAAGTAGAATGTCAGTCTTTTTGTTTCCTTCACAAGGTCTTACATCTTTAAAGAAGCAGGGAGAATGTCTTAATTATCTCAGTATGCCAAGTGTCTACCACATCCCTGATAAGTAAATGGATAATGAATGAATGAATGATGAATGGCAATGTGTAACTTATGACAGAAAGTTGAATATGAGGACAATGTGCAATTTATAACAGGAGATTAAATAAGAGGATGCTTTGTGTGTCTGTAACTGAAATAAAATCTGTTATATTGCCTGTGTCTATAAGATAGAGTCAAAAGTTGCTGAAAACTGAGTAGCTCGACTTTGTTTTAAAGAAAGGAACTAAAATACTATTCTGGACTTCATTTAATATTCCTCATCTGTTTGCTAAGTCTATTCAGTACTCTAAGGAGAATTTGAAAATAGAAAAAGTTTGAAATAATATATGTTGTACAATATCATTTTGATAGTTACCTGCAGTCAGATTAGAGCACATGTCCGAGAAAGTCCTGACATAAATGACTCATGAATGAGTCATCTTAAAATTATGAAAAGACATGAGTTATGTACTGAACTTGTCATTTGACCATCAGTTGGAGATTCAGATGAAAGTTGGCAAGATTAAGAGTCATGAGAGAGACATGATTTTAGAAACAGACAAAGCATGAAATGTGGAAGGCAAAGCTTCCCTAAGGGTCTAATCATTGTACCATCTAGGTGACTAGTGTTGAACGTTTGTAAATTTGAAATTCCAGGTTAATAGCTCACAAATGTCATCTTTGGCCAGCCCATGAAAATTTTGTGGTTTTCTCAGTGTCCTTCTAAGTGTATTATTTTTATAAGTACTATATTCAGATTTCTACATTTGTCTCTTACATTTCCTATGTATGTGGACTGCAAATAAGAATCATATATCATTATAATTTAATTTATGGAATATATCACATCATATCTAATAACATAAATTATCTTTTGATTATACATTAAGAAACCAAGGCAAGGACCAAAACATTTCAACACTGTGATTTATGAAACCAAATAATGATCTTCATTACACAAACTCCTGATCTTTTTTGTTTTTGCTTTCAGTTAATAATATTTAATGGATGTCTGTTGGGTCTACAAAACAGTTTGAGGGGTGGTATAATAAATAGTCAATTCCTAACTCTGAAGTAACAATATAAAAAAAAAAAAGAAAATATGAACATTTTATAAGCATTTATATAAATGTAGTGAGTATTGTTGTTGTCATTAAGTGCCTTCGAGTCAATTCCAACTCATAGCAACTCTGCAGGGTTTCTGAGGAATGGCTGGTAAATTTGAACCACCGATCTTCTGGTTCAAACCAACCTTTTGGTTCAGTTCATTACCCTGTAATGCCACACCAACAAGTGTAAATAAAATAGGAAATAGTTTTTCATGAAAATATATTAGCTTATTGTAGAGTGTGGTAGCACTGTAGGATAAGCACAAGGTCGATAGCTCAAGCCTTTCATCTGCTGCATGGGAGAAATATGTCTTTTGCTCGTGCAAAGATTTAATGTCTCAGAAACCCTATACAGTGTCACTATGAGTCAGAACCAACTTAAAGGCACTGAACAACAACAACAAGTTTAAATTATTGTGTTATTCAGCAACTGTTGCTGACTAAAGGGTTATGAGATAATTAAGTGAATGCAATGGGTTCTAAAGACATTTTATTACCATTCCATGAACACAGTCGGCAGCTCCTGCCCTACATTATTCAACCTGGCTATCTTCTTCTATCTAGAAGTCTCTTTTCTCCAATGATTTAAACTTAGGAACACCCTCATTTCCTACAATTGTTTGCACAATTATCACCTTTCTTTTGAATCCTGTTCTGACCAGCCGAATAAAATTTACAAAACTGTAAAATCTGTGAGTTCTCTTCAAACATCTTAGTTTGCAATTTATTTTCTGTTGATTTGTTATGTT
>NW_006408729.1:535034-538400 GCF_000296735.1 Chrysochloris asiatica | reverse complement strand
GAACTGACTTCACAACACTTAACAAAAACAACTAAGTAATATTCATGATTTTAGTAAGTCATTAATCACTGGTATTTTTTGTGCTCCAAGGTTTGCATGTACCTGTGTATATTAAACAAAATAAACAAATAAATTTTAAAAAGCCTGACATTTACTGTTATTCCCTTTTTCAAGGCAATCAAAAGCAGTATAACATAACCACATACTGTTCTGTGTGGATGAAAATATTACATTTGATTTGGAATGAATATTAAGGACAAGAAAATGTCTATGATCATGTGGACATGATAAAGGCTTAAGTATAGGGTTAATAAATTGATAGAAAAACTTATTTGAATGCTTTTATAGACTGACCACATGGAATTGTTTTCTGACACTATCAGAAGACCTACACTATGACATAATTTCCAACCATCAACATGAAAGATGTCCAGAAATCATGGGGTAGTAGGCATGTGAAAATTTCAGATAACCCTTAAATTTTACATTTGTTGCTGTTGTTTTTAATTACCGTCAAGTCAGTTCTGACCCATAGCAACCCTGTATAGAGTATCTGAGAAGCAGTTGGTTAGTTTGAACCACTGACTTTTTGGTTCAAACCAACCTTGAGGATGAGTGCTTATACTACAGCGCCACACTTTAAAACTTTGGTGTATAACATTTAGAAGTTAATTTGAAGATTTTGGGGAAATTGTGTTTTTACAATGACAGAACTACTATAATATGTTTTATTAATTTCTATTAAATAGGTTTTAACTTTGACTTAGCTCTCTACTTACAGAGTCTCACAAACTTATTGAGATATAAAAATCACAGAACCTCAGGTTTAGTATAAACGTAAAACTATGTCCTTGGATAGAAAAAAAACCAGGCTTGCATTGTGAAACCCTGAAATAATAGCATTGTAATCACCATCCATGTCATAAAATGCTAAGGAAAAGAGCACATTGTAGCACAAACCTTGAGCAATGATGGATCAGCAAATTTTGTGAATATTTGTGTCATCATGTCTGGACAATTGCATTAGTAGACAGATAAGCATGCTAAGCAGAAAAGGTAATCAGTTGGTTCACTCTCCTGGGATTTTTAAGCAAGATGAAAGTCTGGGAAAGAAATACACAAATCCTTCTAAATGGCTTATCAAATTTGATTGTTGCCTATACAAAGGTTGAATTGATGCTGGGTATTTATGAAGCTTAATGACATATACTGTATCTAAGATAACCCATACATATGTGGTCACTCATTGTCTATGGCATTAAAAAAAAAAAAAAAGTGGCAGAAGAAAGGTGGGGTGAAACAATGCAACTCTTGAAATTTACAGTGCTTTGTTTTAGTAATTAAGAATCCACTTTAACCACCTAGGCAGAATTGAATTGCTTGTCTTATTATAGGCAAGGAGCAGTTTTGGGAACCTTTTCTTTATAGATCAGAAGGAAAAAACAACAACAAGAAAAAACTTTGATCTTTGGATTTTATACCCAGAATGCCTGTAGCTATACTGATCTATTATATTATATTAGTGTGGGACAGGTGCTTTGGGGGTTTATGTTATAAAGGAAAAAAAAAAAAAAAAAACGGTCTAGGAAATTAAATAAAGTATTGGAAACCAGGGACAAAAAACAATAGATGTCATATTTTTCAGGATAAAATTTGTTCTTTTGAAGTGTCTAAACTAGAAGTTGTCAATTCTGAGTAATGGGAAGTTCCTTGTTTAGTTTATAACCTTCTCAGCACATATGTTTTGAAGGATCATTCCACTGACCCCACCTACCCTTCTATTTCCACAACTTGTATGTCAGTTTGTTGTACTGTGCTGGCTTGTGAGTTGCTGTGATTCTTAAAGCTATGCCACCGGTATTTTAAATACCACCAGGGTGACCCATGGTGGACAGGATTCAGATGAGTTAATAGATGAAGACAGACTAGGAAGAAAGAGTGGCAAACTACTTCCGAATGTTTAGTCAGTGCTGTAGTTTACCATTGATTTTAATCACAGGGCAACAGGTATCTTTGGAATTGCAGAGATTTGTTAAAATAATAATAATAAAAAAAAATTATTTGTTAAAATAAAAAATTCAAACTCAGACGTATATGAATGATAAAACCAAATGCATTTCCAAGAAGTAAAAAGTAAGACTGTAAACCATTTGAGAAAAGTGTGTCAAGTTGTAAATAATTTGTTAGGGGTGTGTGTGTTCATAACTACAATCATGTATGAGTATTGCTGTACTGACTTGGGCCACTCAGGTGTTAAGACACTTATTCCTAACCAAGTGGTCCACCTTTACTTTTCAAAGGACTCCAAACTGAAGCTGATCTTATCTACAATAAATCATTAACCTCTTAGCTTTCCTTTGAATTCTAGGCATATAGGCCTCCTCAGTCTCCTGAATGTGATGTTTTAGGATAATCACTGGATTACTATCCACAAGGTTGACAGTTCGAACCCACGAGTTACACTCATAAACTCTATACAGGGTTGCTATGAATCAGACCCTGCTGGTATATAAAATACCAGTGGCATAGCTTTCATAATCACAGCAACTCACAAGCCACCACAGTATGACAAACTGACAAATGAGTGGTGGACGGTGTTTTTCTGTTATTCATAAAGTTTTCAGTGACTAAATATTTGGAAGTAGTTCGTCATTCTTTCTTCCCAGTCTGTCTTCATCTGAAAGCTCTTATTTGGTATTTAAAATACCGGTTTAAAATTAATAAAGGTGTGAGACAAGGTTGAATTCTTTCACCATACTTATTCAATCTGTATGCTGAGCAAATAATTTGAGAAGCTGGGCTCTATGAAGAAAAATGTGGTACAACAGTGAATAATTGTTATCAGGACTGACTGTGAGGGTTGGAAATGTAAAGGTAGATGTTTTGTAGCAAAAGGAGGGGAGTGATTGACTTTGTAGTCCAGGAGCAGAGGTCCCTAGGAACATCAAGGGAGAAGAGTAGAGTGTGGTACCCTACTCAGAGAAACAGGGACACCAGAAATGGAGGAAGAGATGATGACATGGAGAGATGGAGCGGCTGGTGACTCTAGGCCCAGAGAGGGAGAGAGGTGTGTGCTGACGACTGGGGGTTGCGGGTGGCAGACTTGCAAGGTATACCTTTTGGTTGGTTGATGATGCATGGAAGGGATTGTACCCATGGCAATTAAATGATATATGATAGGATGAACGTAAAGCTAATGTTCTCCCATGTAAACTATCACATAACTCACAATAAAACTTTTTTTTTTTTAATTTTGCTGAGAATTTTAAAATATGGTTACAGCTGGACATCGACAGAGAGCTGCCAGAATTTTAAGTTAGATTCATAAGACGACTTGGAACAAGGGATATCATTGATGACATCAGA
>NW_006408729.1:519670-534220 GCF_000296735.1 Chrysochloris asiatica | reverse complement strand
TTTCAGCAAGCAAGGTTGTATCATCTGCATATCGCAGGTTGTTAATGAGTCTTTCTCCAATCCTGATGCCATATTTTTCTTCATAGAACCCAACTTCTCATATTATTTGCTCAGTATACAGGTTGAATAAATATAGTGAAAGAACACAACCTTGTCGCACACCTTTTCCAATTTTAAAACCTTCAATGTTCCCATGCTCTGTTCGAATAATTGCTTCTTGGTCCAGGTACAGATTCCTCAGAAGTACAATGAAATGTTCTGGAATACTCATACTTCTCAATGTTGTCCATAGCTTGTCATGATCCACTCAATCGAAAGCCTTTGCATAGTCAATAAAGCCTAGGTAAACATCTTTCTGATATTCTCTGCTTTCAGCCAAGATCCACCAGACATCAGCAATTATATCTCTCGTTTCCCGGCCTCTTCTGAATCCAGCTTGAACCAGAATCATGTTTACTTGTATTTTATTGACTATGCAAAAGAATTCAACTGTGTGGATCATAAGCACTTGGATAATATAGCAAAGAATGGGTATTCCATAAGAGTTAACTGTCCTTATAAAGAACCTGTATATAGATCAAGAGGCAATTGTTCTAACAGAACAAGGGAATATTGAATGGTTTAAAGTCAGGAAAGGTGTATACCAGGTTTGTATCCTTTAAGCAAATGGAATTAATCTGTATACTGAGCAAATAATTTGAGAAGATGGATTATAGGAAGAACAACCTGGCAACAGGATTGGAGGAAGATTCATTAACAATTTGTGATATGTAGATACCTTGTTTGCTTGAAGTGAAAAAGACTTGAAATACTGGTGAATATCAAGGAGTACAGCCTGCAGTATGGCTTGCATGTCAATATAAAGAAAACTAAAATCCTCAAAACTGGACCAGTAAATAACATCAGATAAATGAAGAAAAGATTGAAGTTGTCAGAATTCATTTTGCTCGGATTCACAATCAATGCTCATGGAAGCAGCATGCAATAAATCAAATGATGCACCACATTGGGCAAATATTCTGCAAAAGATCTTTTTAAAGTGTTCAAGAGTAAAGATGTTAGTTTGTGGACTAAGGCCTACTTGACTGAAGCCATGATATTTTCAATTTCCTTGTATACATGTGAAAGTTGGAAAATTAATAAGCAAGACCAGAGAAGAATCAGTGCTTGAGAAGAATATTGAAAGTATCATACCAGAGGAACATACAAATCTGGTTTGGGAGAATATAATTAGAATGCTATTTGGAAGCAGGGAGGGCAAGACACTAATATTTTGGACTTATTGTCAGAAGGGACCAATCCCTGGAGAATGACATCATACTTGGTAAAGTAGAAGGTCGGTGAAAAAGGGGAAGATGCCTAGCAAGATGGATTGACACGGTGGCTGCAAAAATGGACTCAAACATAAAAATAATTGTGAGAATTGCACAGGATCAGACAATGTTTGGTTCTGTTATGCATAGGGTAGTCATGAGTTTGAATCTAAGCAAAATGAACTCTGACAATTTCAATGTTTCCTGACTTGATGGAATCTAACAATAACAACAACAAAAATCCTGCTTGTATCTTTTAAATGTGCCAAACTCCTCTATATGTTTTTCCTTGCTTCTTGCTATATATTTGATATTATTTTAATAAATTGTGTGAGTCAAGCAACTCAGTTTCTTTTGTGAGCCTTTCTATTTTGTGACCTCTTAGATAGCTTGTTTTTTAGTGTTCTTAGAGGCTACCACCACTGCTTCAAGATAATTCCCTACACAGTTTCTTTTCAGTCAAATAGTTTCTGACAAGAAAATGTACCACAGATTTAGTTGGTTCTCTGTATTTACTAGCAAAGGAGATTATTTTAAGATAAGGCAAGGTAAATTCAATAAGAATTCACTGGTCTATTTATTTACAGACACACATTAATAAGTTAAAAATGTGATCTCAAGAGTAAAATTATAGGAATAAAACAAAAAAATCACTTTCAATGAAATGCATAAAAAATTATAACATCATTTTACTAACTCTTTAGATTGTTTTTTGCTGCTTTACTGTCACAGCCTATGCTTGAGAAATTCTGCTTCAAGTGAAGAATAAGAACTTAGTAATTAATACCTGTGAAGAAAGTGCAGAATGGCTCAGAAGATTAACTGGATTTTGACAGTAACTTCAGACTTAGTCACTTTTATGTCAGGTGCAAGCAAAGAGATGAGAAGAGTGTTCTAGTAGAGGAAATCAATGTGCTAGGGTTCTGAGAAGGAAATAAATATGCAAGTCTTCTAGAATCAAAAGAAAGGCTCTTCTTAAAGAGTTGCAGGGCCCCAAGAATTGTTCAACACTTGGTTATTAGTTTCTTAGTTCAACATTAGGAGTTTTCAGTCCATTCAGTGAGAAAACAAGAGAGTTCAATACACTCCTATATGCCAGAGAAAGCTTCCATCATTTCTGCCTGTCTTATTGGACTGCTTGTATACCTCTGTGGGTAGTGCTTGAAAAGATCCCTCAATACAAGAAAACTTTGAGTGGCCTCAAAAGCATCTGAAATCTATTGCTGGATAAATTAATAGAAATTTCATATTTCAGGCCGAGAATCTTAAAGATACCCGAACTGCCTGCAGAATTAGCCTATCTCAGAGACGGTCTTATAGAAAAGATAGACCACATTTGTAGGATATTAGTTCCCCTATCCCAGGCCCAGGGAGAAGAGAAAGATGAGGAAGTTCAATAGCTGCCTTTGAAATCTCAGCTGGGGTCCTATTAATATGGAAACTCCTGATCTGCAAAGCTTTTCTTAGAGTCATGAATTAAACTTGTTTTTTTTTCCTCCATTGACTGGCTTCCTGGCAAGTTTAAGCATCTACAAAAGATCTCAACATTTGACTTGTTCTTATGATTTTTTAAAGCTATTATGTTATTATGACTTTGCTCCTTCAAAATTAATATTAAATTTTCAAACAATTTGATGAGGACATTTTATATAGTTACTACATTCATTGGAATGCATGTAGTCTTTGTACACCTTGGGAGAATAGGTAGGGAATCTATGGAAGAAAACACATTTACGTAAAAGAAATTCATCTTTGTGATGAGAACTAGAGAAATAATTAACTACCACAGTATAGTCTTATAAGTTTTATTATTGTTGGTTGCCACCTGTCAATTCAGACTCATAGATACCCTATGTGTGCTGAGTAGATCTATATGTTTTTCAAGACTATGATTTTCAGAAGCAGATAGCCAAGCCTGTCTTCTGAGGTGTCACTGGGTAGGTTTGAGCCACCAACCTTTTGACTAGTAGTCAGTGTGCCCATTTGAGTCACCCAGGTGCTCCCTGACATGCTTGAAATATTTAGAATGTGCTTTAACTTCTGATATCTTAGATTAGCTGCATCAAAACAAGATGCCCAGTCTTTTACTTAAGGCAACACCTTAAAAAATAGTGATGTATTTAAAGAAAAGAAACATTCCAATTATATTTAAAATCTGATGCAGAAAGCATCACAAGAAGATGGAAGGAATAAAAAGAGTCCCTGTATCAAAAGGAAATGGTCAATGTTCAACCATTTCAAGAGTATATGAACAAGACCTAATGATCCTGAAGGAAGAAGTCCAAGGTGCATTTAAGGCATTGGAAAAGAACAAGGCACCAGGAATTGATGGAACACAAATTGAAATCTTTCAAGAAAGTGAGGCGGCACTGGAGGGACTCATTCATCTATGTCAAGAAATTTGAAAGACAACTACCTGGCTGATTGAAAGGGATCTGTACTTGTGTCATTCCAAAAGGAGGTGACCCAACAGAATGTGAAAATCATCAGACAATATCATTTATATCCCATGTGAGTAAAGTTCTACTTCCAGATGTTCAGGCTGGATCCAGAAGAGGATGTGGAACCAGGAATATCATTGCTGACGTCAGATGTGTCTTGACAGAGAGCAGAGAATACCAGAAAGATGTTGACCTGTGCTTCATTGACTATGCAAAGTCTTTCAGTTGTGTGGATCATAATAAGCTATGGCCAACATTGCAAAGTATGAGTATTCCAGAACACTTAATTGTGCTCATGAGGAAACTGTCCATAGACCAAGAGGCAGTTGTTTGAGAGAACAAGAGGGCATTGAATGGTTTAAAATTAGGAAAGGTGTATGCTAGGTTGCATTCTTTCACCATACTTATTCAACCTGTATGCTGAGCAAATAATCCAAGAATCTGGGTTATATGAAGAAAACGTGGCATCAGGAATAGAGGAAGATTCAATAACAACCTGTGATATGCAGGTGATGCGACTTGCTAGCTGAAAGTGAAAAGGACCACAGGCTTCAGTACGAGTTACACCTCAGTGTAAAGGAAATAAAAATCCTCACCACTGGACCAATAAGCAACATTCTTATTAACATTCTTATCCATGGAGAAAAGATTGAAGTTGTCATAGACTTCATTTTGCTCTCATCAACCATCAACACTCATTGAAGTAGGAGTCAAGAAATCAAATAAAGTATTGCATTAGTCAAATCTTCTCTACAAAACCTGTTTAAAGTATTGAAGAACAAAGATATCACTTTGAGGACTAAGGTGTGCCTGACCCAAGCCTTGGTATTTTCAATAACCTCGTATGCGTGTGAAAGTTGGACAGTGAATAAGGAAGAATGTAGAAGAATTGATGCATTTGAGTTATGGTGTTGGAGGAGAATAATGAAAGTACCATGGACTCCCAAAAGAAACAAATTTGTGTTGAAGAAGTACAGCCAGAGAGCTCCTTGGAAGCTAGGATGGCCAAACTTTGTCTCTCATTCTTCAGACATATTTTCAGGAGGGATCACTCACTGAGGTCAAGAAAGATATCATGTTGGATAAATGGAAGGTCAGAGAAAAAAGAGGAAGACCCTCAGTGAGATGGATTGGCATAGTGGCAGCAGCAATAGTTTCAAGCTTAAGAGCAATTGTGAGGTTGGCCCAGGACCAGGCAGTGTTTTGCTCTGTTGTACATAGGATTGCTATGAGTCAGTACTGACTCGATAGCACCAAACTGCTAGTACTACTGTTGTTGTTATGTGCCATGGAGTCGTTTCTGACTCATAGCGACCCTGTACAGGATTTCCGAGGCTGTAAATCTTTACGGGAGCAGAAAGCCTCATCTTTCTCCCTCGGAATAGTTGGTAGTTTCAAACTGCTGACCTTGTGGTTCACAGCCCAATTCGTAACCACTATGCTGCCAGACCTACTATATATAATTAAAAACCTAAAGCAATGCCTATATAATATTATGTCAAACTCAAACAAATAACCTATGTGTGTCTGTATTGATATTTAGAAAATGCTTGTTTGTGTTTTATAATGCTTTTGCATTGTTTCATTTTTATATTTCATAGGTGATGCTTTATTTTTATTTTTTTACCTGCTGGATATGCAATTTCTTAAAAAAATGTATATTATCAACTGGGTTTTACATTCAATAAATCATACTTCATTATGTCTCATTGATTGAGTCCCCAAAATGTAATATCACTTATTTCACTTCTTTCCTGTTTTTCTGCGAGAAAACATTTCTCTTTTTACTCAACCTTTTTGAACTTTGTCCTTGGAAAAATGTCATCTTTTTTTTTTTAATCTCAAATGACTGGCTACTCTATCTGAGCATATCTCACTTCAGACCTATGTAATCATCATTGTAAGATTTTCAGACCTACAATTATCTAAAGCCAAAGAAAAGAATGTGGCCACTAAAAGGCTAACTTGATAGGACTAAAAAATAATGTATTTTATTGCAAGGGGAATAAAAATTGGTTAGAAATAAATGCTCTTAGAGGTTTAGGAAACTCCTTTTTCCAAGGCTTAAGAAGATGAGAATGATGGACAAAAACAGAAGAAAAAAATGCAATGCTGAGGATGATAGGGATCTGGGCTCTTTCAGTAAAGTAGGAGGCAAAATACTGTGTAGTGTCTCAGTGAAAATAAACATCTACAGAATAGTTTGCATTGACTGTAGCTTGCATGTTTTCAGATGCAAAAGATGAACAAAAATGTGTTATAAATTATCTCCCCTTCCTTCAATTAAGCATCTCTTAGGTTACATAAAGAAATTCTGTAGCATTGTGGTTATGAGTTGGCCTGCTAATCTCACGGTCAGCAGTTGGAAACTACTAACTGTTCCGAGATAGAAAGATGAGGCTTTCTGCTCCTGTAAAAATTTACAGCCTTGGAAACCCTATACTTGGTTGCTGTGAGTTGGAACCAACTCTACAGTATATTACCAACCCCACAAGGTTATATAGGAGCTCTGGTAGTGTAGTGGTTACAAATTGGGCTTCTAATCTCAAGGTCAGCAATTCAAAACTACAGTGGTTACACTTAAGAAAGGTGAGGCTTTCTGCTCCCCTAAAGATTTACAGCCTTGGAAACCCTATGCCGGGTCACTATGGGTCAGAATCAACCCGACAGCACTTAACAAGAACAACAATAACCAGATTATATAAAACCAAAATCAAACCTATTGTCATCAAGTCAGTTCCAACCTGTAACAACTCTAAAGGACAGAGCAGAACTACTCCTTGGGGTTTCTGAACTGTAAATCTTTATAGGAGCAGATAGGGTTATCTTTCTCCTTCAGAATATTTGGTTGGTTTGCACTTCTAACATTGAATCTCCAACATGTAATTCACTACACCACTTGGGTTCCTTCTTAGGTTATGCTGTTGTTGTTAAGGGCTGTTGAGTCAGTTCTGACTCAGAGCAACCCTGTGTATAGGGTTGTTGAGGAGTGTCTGGTGAATTTGGACCATTGACATTGCAGTTCAAAGCCACCTTGCAGTCCAGTGCTAATCCTACAGCACCACACCAGGACTCATATGCTTTATGTTGTTGCTAAGTGTCATTCTGTGGGTACTGACCCATAGCTACCCTGTATAGGGTTTATGAGGAGTACCTAGTGAGCTTGAACCACCGGCACTGTGGTCCAAACTGACCTTGCAGTCCAGTGCATTAGCCCACAGTACCACACCAGGACTCCAACAAATACATACATATATACATACATACATAAACCCCAAACCTGTGCTAGTGATTCACTTTGGACACATAGTGACCTTGCATAGGTTTCCAAGAGGGGCTTTGAACCATGAACCTTGCAATTCAAATCATCCTTGCCATCAGGCCATTGCTTTTCCTTCAGTGCCACACCAGGATCCCAAGGTGGTGCAAATGCTTTGTGCTTGTCAACTAACCACAGGATTAATGATTTGAACCTACCCAGTGGTGCAGTGGAAACAAGCCCTGTCAAACTGCATCTGTGAAAATTGTAGTTAAGAAAACCTGTACAGCAACTATACTCTGGAATACAAAGGGTTGCCACGAGTCAAAACTAACTAGACAGAAAAGGGATTAGGTATGCGAGGGGTCATCAAAAAGTGTATGTAAAAATATTTGCTTAATTCCATTTTTTCATGACCTTTTTGAAGTTATGGCTTTCCTCACAGGCACTGTTTTCCACATGAATTCCTTTGTAGTAGTTAAGAATAACAAGTAAACTGAATGCCTGATTGCTGTGTGAAATGACAGATTCTTCCTGGTTGTTAAGACTCAAAACCCTATATATTCTGTCACTTGAGCTTAGATTGAAGAATGGCTACTTTGATGAAAGGAAAGGGCTTGTTTGTTACCATACTTAGGTATTCACCGCTAAAGGAACAGAGCTGATTGGCTTTATTTATTTTATAAGGAAGAGAATTATGACAGAAAATAGTTATAAACACATTCTCTGGTTTATGGAAATAATAGAAGTAGATTTCTATATCTGTGTTTCTGGTATCTTAATGATTGACTTCAGTTCTGGTGTGGCCCTGTGTGTTAATGTGCCAGATTGCAAAGCCATTTGGACTGCAAGGTCGGTGGTTCAAGTTCACCAGCTGCTCCTCAGAAACTCAATACAGGGACACTATGGGTCAAAACTGACTCGACGACACTTAACAACAACAACAAATGATTGATTAGGACCCATTTCAATAAAAACCTTATTCACAGCAGAATGAAACACTGCCCAATCCTGGGCCAACCTGACTTTTGTTGCCACACTTGATTCCACTGATGCTCCACTTGGCCAATCCATCTCTCAGGGGGTCTTCCTCTTTTTCTCTGACTCTCCACCTTACAAAACATGATATCCTTCTCCAGCGACTGGTCCCTCCTGACAATATGCCCTAAGTATGAAAGACGAAGTTTGGCCATCCGATTTTCAATGGATCTTTACAGCTGTTTCTCTTCATTTTGAGTTGTGCTCCATCAGCAAAAGAAGGTCCTAAGGGCTTTTCTCCCACAGGCTTTACTCCATTTGCGTCATCATGGTCAACTCTACTTTGAAGAGGCTGCTCTTCCTCAGTCGCATTTTGAGTGCCTTTGAATCTGAGGGGCTCATTTTCCGGCACTATATCTGACAGTGTTTCTCTGCTATTCATAAGGTTTTCAGTGACTAAATATTTGCAAGTGGTTTGTCACTCCTTCCTAGTCTGTCTTCATCTGGAAGCTCATCTGAAACCTGTCCACCATGGGTGACCCTGCAGGTATTTAAAATGCCGTTGGCATAGCTTCCAGAATCACAGCAACTCACAAGCCACCACAGTACGACAAACTAACAGATGAGTGGTAGTTTTTGGTGGTAGTAGGTCTTTTTTTTTTCTGCTCATTTATTTCTCCTTTCATCTCTTATAAAATAAAATGCATTGCAGTTCACAACTCTGAGGAAACTCCCTTTAATTTGATTGACTGCTCAGAGCAGATATTATCTTGGAAATGATTGTATTATATTAGATATCATCATGGGTGATTACTGCATCCTAACATATAAACCATTCAGAATCCTGGCCCAGTCAAGTTGACAAAAAGCCTTAACTAACATAAGGTTTCTATGAGTCGGTACTGACTAGATGGCACCTAACAACAACAAGAACAACAATCTACCAGTCACAGTAACTTACCAGGGAGAAAGATGAGACTTTCTGCTAACATAAATTTACAGCATTAGAAATCCTTATAAAGAGTTGTTATGACTTGGAAACATATCAATGGAAGTGAGTTTTTTGTATCACAAACTGATAACCAAAATATTAGTGAGCTAAAGTGGACCCAAATTTACCATTTTGAATAATACAATCTTATAGTTTACTGTGCCAGAAATGACAAATTCAAGTGGAATGGTGGCATATTCAGTGTAAATAAGAATATGTGAAGCTCTATACTGAAGCAAAATGCTGTCTGTGAAGGATAATATCCATATGCCTACAAGGAAGACCAATTAATGCAACTATTATTGAATTTTATCATTAACCACTAAAGTCAATAACAAAGAAACTAAAGAATTCTACCAATTTCTTTAGTTTGAAATTGATCAAACATGTAATCTAGAAATATAGATTATTATTGATATTTGGAATGCAAACATTAATAGTGAAGAGGAAGAATCAGTACTTGGAAAATATGACCTTGGGGTTAGAAATGACTCTAGAAAGTACATGATAGAATTTTTCCAAGGCCAATGACTTATTCATTATAAATACCTTTTTTTCAACAACATAAGTGGTTACTATTCATGTGTACCTCACCAGTTAAATACACAGAAATCAAATTGACTGTTTCAGCGGGAAGAGATGATGGAGAAGCATCAACACAATCAGTCAAAATAAGGATATGACTAAATGTGTAACAGATAATTAATTGCTCATATACAAGATCAGGCTGAAACTGAAGAAAATTAAAACAAGTCCACAAAGCCACAATATGACCTTGAGTATGTGGTTATTGTTGTGAAGTGCTGTCAAGTCAATTCAGACTCATAGTGACACTGTACAGTGCTTCCAAGGAACAGCTAGTGGTTTTGAATAGTCAAGATTGTGGTTCACAGTCTAGTGTTTATCCTACAGGGACCTTGTATATATTGACCTAAATTTATAGACATCCTCAGGAACAAATATGGCACATTAAACACTAATGACTGAAGACCAGGTGAATTATTCAATGACATCAAGAATTTCATCCATGAAGAAATCAAAAAGTCAAAAGATAGGAAAGAAAGAAAAGACTAAAGTGTGTAACAGAAGAGAGATGAAACTTGTTCTTGAACACAGTGTAGCTAAAATGAATGGAAGAAATGATGAAGTAAAAGATCTCAATAGTAAAATTTTAAAACTCCAGAAATATACAAAGAACTGATGATGAAAGCCAAAAGGGAAGAACAGGCTCAGTATTTCTCAGTCTAAAAGAACTGAAGAAAAATACAAACCCTGAGTTGCAGTATTAAAGGATTCTTTAAACAAAATATTACACAAGGCAAGGAATACACAGAGTCACAGTACCAAAATAATTGGTTAACATGCTATCATTTTAGTAAGTAGTATATGATCAAGAATCAATGATATTGAAGGAAGAAGTCCAAGCTGCACTGAAAGTATTATTGAAACACAATGCTTCAGGAACTGATGGAATACCAATTGAAATGTTTCAACAAAGTAGTGGAAACATCCACTAGAGTCTGCCAAGATATTTGGAAGAGAGCTACCTGGCCAACCAACTGGAAGAGATCCATATTTATGCCCATTACAAGAAAAGGTGAATCTACAAAATGTGGACATTATGGAATCATATAATTCATAACACAGGCATGGAGAATTTTGTTAAAGATAATTAAAAATACTTGCAGAAACTTTTAAATAGACATTGATAGAAAGCTACAGAAGTTCAAGCTGAATCAGAAGAGAACATGGAATGAAGTACATCATTGTCGACATTAGTTGGATCTTTGCTGAAAGCAGAGAGTAGTAGAAAAAATTTTTATTTATGTTTCTTTGACTATAAAATGGCATTCAACTGTGTTATCATAGCAGATTAAGGAACATTGCAAAGAATGAGAATTCCAGAATACTTAATATTGCTCATGTGGAACCTGTACATAGACCAAAAGGGAGTCATCAGAACAGAATAAGAGGATACTGAATGTTTTAAAGTAAAGAAAAGTGTGTGTCAGGGTTGTATGCTTTCACTATACTCTTTTAACCTGTATGTTAAGCAAATATTCTGAGAAGCTGAACTATAGGAAGAACAATGCAGCATCAAGATTGGAGGAAGGCTCTTTAACAACCTGTTATATGTAGATGGCACAAACTTACTTGCTGAAAGAGAAGAGAATATGATGCATTTATTGTTGATGATAAAAGACGACAGTCTTCAGTATGGATTATAACTCAATGTAAGAAAACAAAAATCCTCAAAACTGGACCAATAAGCAACATCATGATAGAGAAAAAACTGAAGTTGTCAAGGATTTCATTTTACTTGGATTCACAATTAATGCTTATAGAATCAGCAGTCAAGAAATCAAAGAACATATTGTATACTGGGTAAATCTGCTGCACAAGACCTGTTTAAAGAGCAAAGCTGTCACTAAGCACTAAGGTGCTTCTGACATGTTCAACTGTCTCATATGTATCTGAAATTTGGTTAGTGACTAAGAAAGACCAGAGAAGAATTTAAACATTTGAATTATGGTGTTTATGAAGATTAATGAAAGCACCATGGACTCCCAGAAGAACAAACAAATCTATTTGGAATAAGTACAGACTGAATGTTCCTTAGATGCGAGGATGATGAGATCTCCTCTTAAGTACTTTGGACAGGTTATCAAGAGGGAACAGTCCCTGGAAAAGGCTTAGAAAAGGAGATGGTCAGTGAAAAAGAAGATCTTCAAAGAGATGGATTGACTTGACACAGTGGCTGCAAAATAGTCTCAAACAATACAATTATGAAGATGGCACAGGACTAGACAGTGTTTCTTTCTGTTGTACATAGGGTCTTTATGAGTTGGAGCTGACTTGACACTTAGCAAGTCCAACAGTTTTTTTTTCAGAGAGAGATAATAGCAATCAGAACTTTACATCATATAATTCACAATGTAAGTATTCAACATAGGATATATAATTATTGTTTGTTGTTGCTAAGTGCAATCAAGAAATTTCCTACTCATAGCGACCCTGTATAGGTTTAAGAGGAGCAGCTGATGGGTTTGAATAGCAGATAAAGTGATTAGCAATCCAGTTCTTATCCTGCAGTGTCACACCAGAATAGTGGATTATATAATTGTTGTTAAGGGCCATGGACTTAGTCCCCACTTATAGTGATCCTGCGAAGGGTTTCTGAGGAGCTGCTGCTGAGTTTGAACTGCTGACCTTATGGTTCAAACTGCCTTTGAGGTAGAGTGCTTATCTTAAGGTGCCACACTGTGACTCTGCCCCTGGTGTGGAACTGTGGGATAATGTGCAAGGTTGGCAGTTCAAGCTCACCAGCTGCTCCTCAGAAACCCTATACAAGGTCACCTTGAGTTGATACCGACTTGAGGACACTTAACAACAATAACAATCAGTGTATATAATAAAGTTTAAGTAGGTGGTTCAGGCTCACCAGCTGCTCCTCAGAAACCCTACACAGGGTCGCTATGAGTTGGGACAGACAAGATGGAACTTGGCAACAACAATTAGAAATCTAGAGACTCTGAACTTGCTCTCTAGCAAAAAGTTGCTAAAGCAGATGGAAGAATGAGAAAGTGAAAAAACTGAGTAGAGAATTTCAAAGGGAAGCTTGAGAAGACAAAGTCAAATATAATAAAATGTGCAAATAACTGCAGTTAGAAAATCAAAAGGGAAGAACATGTTCAGCATTTATTAATCTGAAAGAACTGAAGAAAAAAAAAGAAAAATCATGCCTTGACTTGAAACATTGGAGAATTCTATGGGAAAAATATTGAATGTTGCAGAAAGTATCAAAAGAAGATGGAAGAATTACACACTGTGTCAAAAAGAAATGGTTAATGTTCAACCATTTCAAGAGGTAGCATGTGATCAAGAGCCAAAGACGCTGAAGGAAAAAGTCCAAGATGCACTGAAGACATTGGCAAAGAACAAGGCTCCAGGAATTGATGGAATACAAGTTGACATCTTTCAACAAACTGATACAACCAAGAAGTCTGAGAGCCACCTGGCCTACTGATTGGAAGTAATTCTTATTTGTGCCATTCCAAAGTGAGGTGACCCATTAGAATGCACAAATCATCAGACAATATCATTGATATCATGGTGGTTGGTGGTTATGTACTGTGGAGTCAATTCCGACTCATAGTGACCCTGTACAGGTTTTCCAATGCTGTAAATCTTTACAGAAGCAGAAATCTTTCTCCCACGGAACAGGTGGTACTTTCGAACTGCTGATCTTGCGGTTCACAGTCCGATTTGGAACCACTATGCTACATATAATATCAAGTAAAATCTTTCTGTGCATAGTTCAAGGACAGCTGCAGTAGTACACTGATAGAGAATTGCTGGATTCAGGCTGGATTCAGACAGGGACATGGAATGAGGGATAGCCTTGCTGAAGTAAGATGGATTTTGGCTGAAAGCAGAAATACCAGCAAGATGTTTACTTGTGCTTTATTGACAATGCAAAGCTTTTCGATTGTGTGTATCATGATAAGCTATGGACAACATCATGGGAAATGAGTATTCCAGAACACTTAATTGTGTTCCTGAGAAACCTGTGCATAGAGCAAGAGGCAGTTGTTAGAACAGACCATGGGAACACTCAATGGTTTAAAATTAGGAAAGGTGTGAGACAGGGTTGTATACTTTCACCATAATTATTCAATCTGTCTCCAGCAAACAATCCAAGATGCTGGACTACGTGTAGAATCATGTGGCATCAGGAATGGATGAAGACTCATTAACAACCTGTAATACGCAGATGATACAACCTTGCTTGCTGAAAGCGAAGAGGACTTGAAACACTGATGAAGATCAAAGACCACACCCTTCTGTATGGGTTCAATGTAAAGAAAACAAAAATCCATATAAATGGAGAAAAGATAGAAGTTGTCAAAAACGTCATTTTGCTCAGCTCCACCATCAACACTCACGAAAGCAGCACCCACAAAATCAAATAATTAATTGCCCTGGGAAAATCTGCTGCACAAGACCTCTTTGAAGTGTTCAAGAGCATTTGAGATTTGATATTGGAGGAGAATATTAAAAGCGCCATGAATTGCCAAAAGAACAAACCAATCTGTGTTCAAAGAAGCACAGTCATTATGCTTTTTAGACGTTGGGATTGTTAGACTTTGTCTCTCATACTTTGGATATATTATCAGGAAGGAGCATGTAGAAGACCATCATGCTTGGTAAAGTGGAGAACGCCAAAAAAGAAGAAGACACCCATTGAGATTCATTAGCAGAGTGGCAACAACAACAGGCTCAAGAGTAGCAACAATTTTGAGGTTGGTGCAGGAATGGGCAGTGTTTCATTCTGTTGTTCATAGGCTGGTATGAGTTGATAGCAACTCAATGGCATCTAACAACAACAATGATGCTAACTTTTAAGGACATAGATGGAGATGATAATATGAAGGGCTTGTTGTTGTTGTTGTTAGGTGCCATCGAGTTGGAACTGACTGATAGCGACCCTATGCACAGCAGAACGAAACAATGTCTGATCCTGGGCCAACCTCACTACTGTTGCCACATTTGAGTCCATAGATGCTG
>NW_006408729.1:511535-519285 GCF_000296735.1 Chrysochloris asiatica | reverse complement strand
TTGACTGATGCTTCCACGAGTGTTGATAGTTGACCCAAGAAGAATGAAGTCCTTGACAACTTCAATCTTTTTTGCGTTGCTAAGAATGTTGTTTATTGGTCCAGTGGTGAGGATTTTTGTTTTCTCGACATTGAGATGTAATCCATACCAAAGGCTGTGCTCTTTGATCTTCATCAGTAAATGTTTTAAGTCCTCTTTACTTTCAGCATATTAGTGAAGGGCTAATACATGTTAACTGAAAGATTTTAAGTAGGTTATTAATATAGGAATCCTTGTGTAGTAGGTTATTAACATAGGAAAATACTTAATCATTAAGCAGGTTACTAATAAAGGAATCTTAGACTACAAATTGCAAGTTTGGCAATTCAAATCCATTGGCCATTCCTTGGAAACCCTATACAGGGTCTCTGCGTCTCAACAGTAGTTAACAACAATAAAATTAATACATTCAGATGGAAAGGCAATCACTTTAAAGCCAGTGTAGATTGTATTTCATGCCAGTGGGACAGAAAAGAGAAAGGAGACCTATTAGTAAGGTAACATATTAATTCAGAAAGGCATTATATTGTAGTGGTTACAAATTGGGCTGCGAACCACAAGGTTAGCAGTTCGAAACTACCAGCTGTTTCACGGGAGAAAGATGAGGCTTTCTGCTCCAGTAAAGATTTACAGCCTCAGAAACCCTTCACAGGGTCGCTATGAGTTGGAACCGACTTCGCAGCACATAACAACAACAACAAAGCAACAGTATCGATACCGGTGTGGCGCTGTGGGTTAATGAGCTGGACTGCAAGCTCACAGTTGCTCTTCGGAAACCCTATATAGTGTCACTATGAGTTGGAACCAACTAGAAGGCACTTAACAACAAAAACAGCAACAACTAATTTACAGTACAAAGTCCTGGTGTGGCACTGTGGCATACAGCAGTGCACTGCAAGGCCGGTTTGAACTGCAAGGTCAGCAGTTCAAACTCACTAGTTGTTCATTGGAAACTCTATACAGGGTCGCTATGAGTTGGAACCTACTACAAGGACTTTAACAAAAACAACAGTACACCAAAGGTTTTGGGAATAAATTATTTTAGTGCCTTTACAGATATATTAAAAGTTATTTCCATTGATTAGAGATAGATTAAGGAAAGAGAAATTATTAATTATTTCAGGATTTTTCTCTGTACTACTATGTGGTGGTGTGGCACTGCAGGATAATGCTCTGGACTGCAAAGTACATTTGAAATACAAAGTCGGTGGTTCCAACTCATCAGTCGCTCCTTGGAAACCCTATACAGGTGGACTGTGACTGGTAACCAACTTAACGGCATATAACAACAACAACTTTATGTATAACACTAATATTCTATGAAATGAGAATGATTCTAGAGACAAATATGATTGTTTAGTTGTGAGCAATTAGTTATGAGATTTTTATTAAATATAGGTGAGTTTTTGGGTGGCACAAATAGTTAAACACCCAACTATAAGTCTGAAAGTTTGTGATTCAAACCCACTGTGAGGCACTTGGAAGAGAGCCTGGCAATCTACTGTGACACATTTTGGGTTTCCATGAGTCAGAAGCAATTTTCTGAGAATTAACAAAAGCAATGTTGTTAAAACTAATTTTAATCTGGGGTTTAGGGGCTGGATCCCAGAAGAGAAGTTTACATATGGTTACAGTATAAATGTAGATTTTGAAATCATTTGAAGTAATATCCACAAAAATGGAATCACATATGTAATCGTGTAGATGGTGCAAGAACTGCCAAGTTTTCATTCTATTATAAATAAGGTTGTCATAAAATGGAGCTGATTTCATAGAAAAATGTCCTGGGAGTAGATGCAATTATCCAAAGAAGATTTCATATGAAACCTAAAACTATGAATAATGGTACCCTGGGTTAAGGAGTAGCGTTTAAGTGGTAGATAGAGGAAGAAAAGCAAGCAAAATATACTGGAAAAGAGTAGCTTGAGGCAGGAGGAAGCAAAAATCATGGAAGGGGAGAACTTCACAAGTAGGGGATGATCAAAAGGTGATTATCCAGCTCAAGGACTGAATGTATCCACTGCATTTAGAAAAAAAAAAAAAAAAAAGTCAAAGCTACCTTGGCTAGGGTAGTTTTAACAGACACCACAATATATTAAGCAGAGGAGCAAAATATTCGTGACTATATATATAAGCAAATGTGAACAATCTCTAGTGCAAAAGATGTATGCTTGTATTTTTAGGGAGAAATAGTAAAAGGAAAGAGGTTATAGTTCTGAAGAAAGATGCATTAATTAGAGGAAGTCAACTTTTGAGTAGGAAGTGAAAAGGATTTAGAACATAGAATATGGGTAGATTAAGAATGTCCAAAGACAAAGACAAAGAAGCTTGAATAGACTTGCAGACAGTAAACCTAGTCAACAATCTCTGTTTACTGGAACTCCAAACCCTATTTCAGAGTGAACTCCAATGCAATTATGGGGATAGTTCAGGTACTGCAGACGACCTGCACTTATTGTTAAGGTGGTACAGTGGACTAAGCTTTGGGTTGCTAACTGCAAGTTCAACAGTTTGTACTCACCAGCCACTCCAGGAGATAAAGATGAGGCAATCTGCTTCTGTAAAGATTTATAGCCTTGAGAACCCTATTAAATATGCAGGCAGTTCTCCTCTGTCCTATAAGAGTACTGGTGTGGTGCTACAGGATAAGCACTGAACTGCTAACCACAAGACTGGTGCTTCAGACCCACCACTTGTTCCTCAAAAACCCTAGACAGAGTGAGTCAGACTGATTCAATGGCACTTAACAGCACCATAGGCCAGAATTGACTAGAGGGCAATGCGGTTGTTGTTAAATGCCTTCAACTGGGTTCTGACACATAGTGGATTCTAGGGTTTCTGAAGAGTGGTCAGTGGGTGTGAACCACCAGCCTTAAGGTTAGCTGTCTAGTGCTTTTCCTACAACATACAAGGGCAATAAGTGAGTGGAAATCAGTGGAAAGAAGTAAACTTACCCAGAAGAGATGAGGAACCATGCATGCAAAATAAAATTAAAATGTTAAACATCTTATCAAAATAAAATGATGGCAAAATTATAGATGGAATGTTGTGTGGTCATTCCTTGGATCTCCTTGGCTTGAAAATGGAGTATACTTAAAATTGTCTTAGAACAAATATTTTAAATATATAAGCAAATATTTCTTCCCTGAGAGTTGATATAAATAAAAAAATCCACTTCATCTCAACAAATAAAACCTGGTACTTAAATTGGATGTAAAAAATGATTGTCTGTTATACCATAAGTCATTTAGAGAGATGAGAATATGATCTGTGTTGTTACACCACCTTCAGGGACACACTCTGCAATTTACATTCAAAACCTTAAAAATATCTTAACTACCTCATGTTCTAGAAAGGCTTTCCTTTTAATTCATCATTACAGGAGTTAATTGAACAGTCATCTTTGTGTTTTATACTTATTAACAATTTGAATTATTAAAATCATATAAAAAAATGAATACTGAGAGGCTGAGCAGAGTCTCTTCAATATAATAAAAGTACTATTGTTTGGCGCTGTCAAAGTGAGTTCTGACAAAATGAAACGCTTCCCAGTCCTGCACCATCTGTACAATTGTTATTCCTCTTGGCATTTTGTGGCTACCACTATGTCAACTCATCACATTGGGATTTTCTTTTTTTTGCTTACCCTCCTTAGCAAGCATGATGTCCTCTACCAGGGATTGATCCCTTCTCACAACATGTCCAAGGAATGAGAGTTGAAGAAGTCTTGCCATTCTTGCTTCTAAGAAGCATTCTGGCTGTACTTTTTCCAAGACAAATTTGTTTGCTCTTTATTTATGCCAATTTCCAGGGAGCAAAGATTCGTCCATTTATTTTAAAACTTACATAGTAATGTAAGATTTGGTGAACCCCAGGTAAAATTTCTCTGGTGAACCCTATGAGAAATTTCTGTCTCAGACTGTTCTTGAATTCTGGTTCCCATCTTAGGTCATAGAACTTGAAGAAAATGTGGATAAAAATATTCACTTTTTTTTTAGGTTATCAATGTATTTTTTATTCAAAAAGTGGAAATTACACAAAACATTGGATTTCTGCATGCTAATAACAACTGAGTGTATATGAATGCATCATCAATTTCATATCATGTTAAATACGCAGTTATATGACAATTGCTAAACTGGTTTAACCCAGTATGCATGTGTGTGTGTGTGTGTGTGTGTGTGACCGAAAGAGACAGAGACAGAGAGAGAGAGAACAAGAGAAAGAGAGAGAGAGAAAGAAGTAGAGAAAGAGAATTTTAATAGAGGACAGTACCTTTATTTAATCTATTTTTTTTCCCAGTTATTCATTAGTGTGTGTGCGTGCACTGAGTGATAGTTTACATGAATCTTTTGAACTCACTTTTGAATCTTTTTTTCTCAAAACTGCTCAAATCATTGCTACTCTTTTTAGGAAAGCAGAGCAATATAAAATGATTTGCAAACTATGCAGTCTCCTATTGAATGCATTATAGGTGATCAGTATATAAATATAAGGTGAGATATTTACTGCCTGATGGGAGTCCTGGTGTGATGCTGTGGGTTAATGAGCTAGACTGCAAAGTCATTTGAAGTGCAAGGTCAGTGGTTCAAGCTCACCATCCACTCCTCGGAAACCCTACCCAGGGTCACTAAGGGTCAGAATTGACTCGACAACACTTAACAACAACAGCATTTATTGCCTGATAGCCCTGTATTTAAACTGTACTTTTCAGAGTCTTTGATAAAGAAAAAATATATTCCAAGTTCTGGTCATGAATCGTTCCAGGAGAAGCCCTGTGAAATCTTATTACTAGGAGTTAGACTAGCGTTAAGAAGATGGAGATCTGTTTTGTATTCTCAGTCAAATGAAGGAAGCAGTTTCTCTTAGTTACCCAATGTGGTGTAATGAATTATCTAATGTCTTTTTTAGCCATAGTCTCCAACTCTCACCCAACAATGTTTCTGCCCTGCTGGATGTGGTTAAGAGGTAAGAGTATATACTGATGGGATGACATCGTTGAGCTGTGGATGTTAGCAGAGTTCATTGTAATTGTAAAAAGTTGAAACTCTAGCATGAGTTTTGAAATGAACCATTTCAGAAGTAAGAGGAGGGAACTCATTCCCATTGAAGAAGTGGAGTGCATCCTTTGGACCCAAAGATCCCTAAGCACTCAGAAACAGAATGCTGCAATACCTGAGTAGTGGCAAAGGAGCAGCATCAGCAAAACCAAGAACCAGAGTGAGACATCTTGTGGAGCAAATAAACTGAGTGCCTCTGGGCAGGAAGCTTGCTTGTGGAATAGGATGCTTCCAGGCTTTTAAGTGAGGGAGCATTGTTTACTGATTCACTGGGCTAGAGCTGAGTACCTTTGGGCTGAGGCTTTGGGTGGAGTGATGTATTCTAAGGGCATTTATCAGCAGCTGACTGGAACAACTGTGCCCTGAGCACTTCTGATCCCAAATAGTAATCTGTTAAATTCCCTAATAAATCCCATAACTGAGTTGGTGTCTGAGTCCTGTGTGACCATTGTAAAGGATTATCTAACCTAATTGAGTAGGAGGGTTGTGGGAGGATAGTTTGTTGTCATATAGTTTTGCTCCAATGAAACCTTGTTTTAAAATGAAATAAGTTTTAAAAGCTAGATTAATTTGTATATACCAATCTCAGTTTTCAATTTCTGGTGAAGCATCATTTTGATGAAGAACGTTATTATCTTATATTTGATCTTCTGTCTTTTAGTCAGCATAGGTAGCATTTGAAGAACTTGTGTTGATTCTAAGTGATATTGAAGTTTCCATTTCCAACCAATACATAACTACTATTCTGCCTGATGTCTTCAGTTCTATTGTTGTTATTGTTAAGTGCCGTCGAGTCAGTTCTGACCCAAAGTGACCCTGTATAGGTTTTCAAAGAGCTGCTGGTAAGCTTGAACTTCTGATCTTGCAGTCCAGAGCTTTAATCAACAGCTCCACACCAGGACTCCTAGGATGCCCCTTCCTTTACATATTTAATGATATGTGAAGGAAGTATTTGTATCTTTGTAGTGCTAGTATAAATCATTCTTCTCATCTGAGCTCAGGTAACAGTGGTAAAAAGCTTTAGACATTCCTATTTTGGAGATGTGTATAATGCTGGCATGGCTTATTGGAGAGTAATGGAATAATGAGGTACAAATAATCTGAGGATAATGCTGGAGAATCAAAAGGTGTGAAGTATTTTCCACTAGCTCTAAGTACTGCAAATAAACAGAGTAAAGATAGATTGAGTGGGCATACAAATGATATGACAAAGCCATTAATTTAGAATATAATAGCATATAGAAAACAATAAATATAATTAATGAAATCCTGGTTCTGAAGGGATACACTAGTGAAGCGAAGCATTAGAGAAAAGTATCCCTAAAATCTTTTCTGAATGGAAATAAAATGAAAAGAGAGCAGAAAAACATCTAAACCCCATAAAGTCAGTAACTGAAATGACATACATAAAGAACTTGTGCAACATGGTGTGAAAGAAAGAAAAAAACAACAACCCAACATTATATATTTTTTTTCTATTTATAATACCCTCTGGACATAAGGGGAGTGAAATTGAGTTGTACAGAGTATATTTTGTTTGCAGAGCAGAATAACAAATTCAGATGTATATTTGCAAGTTTCAAAGACTAGAAATAGTGTAAAATTTGTATTTAAAACTTCTGGGTGAATTACCTGTCCAGAGCAGAGAAATTAATCAAGTAAGCATAGCAAAAAGAAAAGGTGGAAAGATAGGAGAGGGAAAAAGAAGAGAAAGAAACATACTCTCATCACTGGCTAGGAGCTGACTTGCGAAGAAATGCCAAAAGGAGTTTTATATTATGAGATCCAAATTACCCTCTGAAGTGATCTAAAGATCCCTGATAAAAATGAGCATTATGGATTCATGAAGTAGAAAAGGAAGTAATGTTCAGAAGTCAATTAAAATCTGCAAAATAAATGGTAAATGGTAAATGAAATCAGTAGATTACTGAGGATTGGATACTAAGTAAAAATTGAGGTAAGAGTAATTTATAGTGCTCTATTATGCAGGGACAACAAGTGTCATGCTGGGCACTTTAAAAGTTGTGCTTTGGTTCCGTATTACAGACATTATCTAAAGATTGAAATGCTTTTAAAAAGGGAACTGTTTCTTTTTAGGCAAAAATGGTGAAAGGTGAGTAACAAGACCTTTTAAAAGCAAACTGCCAATAGGGGATGAGAGAAAAGAGTAAAATGTCCAAGTCAAACAAGCAGAAAAACAGTTTCCTCAATTTTCTTTCAGTTAAAGGGTAAGCCTGTTAGAGTGAACTGAGGAAGAACTCTGCCTCCATCTCTCATTTAGTAACACTTTCAATTGCCAAGGAATTTGTATCTTGATAAAAGAACACTTCTTTGTGCCAAGAAGCTACTAGAATTCATGATCTGACTTGGATCAGAGAGATCAATTTCTAAAGATTTTGAGTAATATTGATTTCCCTACATGGGACAGATAACATGAAATATAAAATGCCATTTTATTTTGTTACTGAATCTAGATTCATACATGGTGAGGGATATACTTGGTGGTGGTGGTGGGGTTATGTGCCGTGGAGTCGGTTCTCATAGCAACTCTGTACCGGGTTTCCGAGGCTGTGAATCTTTACTGGAGCAGAAAGCCTCATCTTTTCTCCTGCAGAACAGCTGGTAGTTTCAAACTGCTAACCCTGAGGTTA
>NW_006408729.1:493716-494799 GCF_000296735.1 Chrysochloris asiatica | reverse complement strand
TCTAAAGAAGATATTTGAAATGAACATAGTAACAGCCAAGAAATCAACACATATTGTTTTAGGCAAATACGATGCATAAGACCACCTTCATGACTTCATTAAAGTGTTCAAGAGCAAAGATGTCAGTTTGAGTACTAAGGTGCACACCTGATCCAAGCCATGGAATTTTCAATGCATGTTAAAGTTGTGCAATGAATAATCTCATATACATGTGAAAGCTGGACAATGAATAAAGAAGAAAGTAGAAGAATTTATGCATTTTAAATATGGTGTTAGAGTAGAATATTAAGAGTACCATGGACTTCCAAAAGAACAAACAAATCTGTGTTGGAAGAAGTACAGTCAGAATGCTCCTTAGAAGCCAGGATGACCAGACTTCATCTCTCATGCTTCAGACATATTATCAGGTGGGGCCAGTTCTTGGAGAAGGATATTATGTTATGTAAAGTGGAGGGTCAGAGAAAAAAAGTAAATGAAGTGGACTGGTACATTTGAAGCAGCAATGGACTCAAGTGTAGCAATTATTGTGAAGTTGGCACAGGACTGTGTGGTGTTTTATTCTGTTGTGCATAGGCTGGCTAAGAGTTGGTGCCAACTCGATGGCACCTAACAACAATGTACATAGTTATATATGTTGCTGTTGTTGTTAAATGCCATCAAATCAACTCTGACTTATAGTCACTAGCAGATGGTGACTTGGAGTCTTACTGAAGTACTATGAGTTAAGCACTGGACCACAAGTTCATTTTAAACTCCATAGTAGCGGTTTTAAACTCACCAGCCACTCCTTGAAAACCTTATACTATGGTTCACTATGAGCTGAAAACTACTCCATGGGAGTTATCAACAATAACACCTTATGTATATTATTTGGAGTCCTGGTGTGGTACTATAGGATAAGTACAGGACAACTTAGAATAAGGTCAGTTTAATAATAAAATTGGTAGTTCACTCACCAGCCACTAATATATATTTATTAGGTTATCTGGGTAGTGTTTTGGTTACAAGTCAGGCTGCTAACCTCAAGGTCAGCTGATTGATTGAATCTATCATCTGTTCAATGGAAGAAAGATGAGGATTTCT
>NW_006408729.1:486841-492720 GCF_000296735.1 Chrysochloris asiatica | reverse complement strand
CTCAAGGTCTGCATTTCAAAACTACCAGCCGTTCCAGGGAAGAAAGATGAGGCTTTCTGTTCATGTAAAGATTTACAGCCTTAGAAACCCTTTGCAGTGTCGCTATGAGTCAGAAATGACTCCAAGGTACTTAACAAACAACAACAAATAATTTGGAAGCACTGGGCCACAAGTCATTTTGAATTGTAAGGTCAGCAGTTCAAACCCACCAGCCCCTCCTTGGAAACTCTAGACAGGGTTGTTATGAGATGGAACCTACTCAACAGCACTTGTTGTTGTTGTCAGGTGCCATCAAGTTGGAACCGACCCATAGCGACCCCATGCAGAGCAGAACGAAACAATGTCCAATCCTGAGCCAACCTCACTACCGCTGCCACCCTTGATGCCATCAATGATGGCACCTGGCCAATCCATCTCATTAGGGGTCTTCCTCTTTTTCTCTGACCCTCCACCTTACCCAGCATGACATCCCTCTACAGCGACTGTTCCCTCCGGACAACATGTCCAAAGTATGAGAGACGAAGCTTAGCCATCCTGGCCTCCAAGGAGCACTCTGGCTGCACTTCACTTAACAACATATTATTTAATGAAATGTACTAAATATGAAAGCTTTTCAAGAACAGTTTAATTCATTCTACAATAAGATAAATAGACCTAAATTTCAAATCTGTGGTTTTAAATATAGTCCTGAAAATAGTTATTTTGTCCTGAAGATTTAGATTAAAATCTTTCCTGTATAGTGAAACATAGGGCACAGGAACAGGCTGAATGCCAGGAAACTTCAATTCCAGAACTGCTTATCTTTTAAAAAATTCTGGCCTTGAAAAAGTCTTTTCACAGGACTATGCATTTCCTCCTCTATAAATAAAATAATAGCTCATTCCTAAGCCCCTATTTCATTCATCCATCTATATACCTACCCAGAAGGGACTGTGATAGACAATGAATATGGAGTGGTGAGTCAGGCACACCTTTATACAATATATGACAACAGACCAGAGAAACAAGTAATAAAATGTTCCCCTTTTCTTAGCAATACTCTTAAGCTTTGTTTTAATTTGTTTTACTTTTTATTTATCTTATTCTGTCCTCTATTTCTCAATCAGTGCCTTGTACTAGTAATGTTAAGGAGCCCTGTTAATACAATAGTTTAGTGGTGGGTAGCTAACCAAAAGGTAGACAGTTCAAATATATCAGCCACTCCTTGGGAAAAAAGACCTGGCCTGGCAAACTAGGGGATAGCTCTACTCTGTTCTGCAGCATAACTATCAGTCAGAATTGATTCAGTGATACACTACAAGAACATCAACAACAACTTTACTTTGTTTTAAATGGGGTTAATTATAAACTGAAGAATTAAAATGCTTATAAAGCAATACATTATTAATTTGCTAAAAGAAAATATCTAAAATCTTCACAAATAGTTAAGCTTACATTAAAACACTGAGAGTAAGGTAAAGCAGAAGTATATGGATAACATTTAGAATTGGATAATAGTTTGAAGTGAGGGAAGGGACAGTCATGTTTGTGGGATTAACTTTATCAGATCAAATGTGAGAGACATTGAAATACTCTGACAAGAATCTTATCAGCCTAAAATTTTCACTGAAAGCTTATGGACAAGAAGACAATAATACATTGAAGAACAAGAACCAATCTGTTTCCATAAAAGAGATTCTACTGTTAAGTACCTTTAATTGATTCTGACACATAGTTTCCATAGCTTTAAACCTTGAAGGGAGCAAAAAGCCTTTTCTTTTTCCTGAGAAGCAGCTGGTGGGCTCAAATTGAAGACCTTTGGGTTCTCAGTCCAGTACTTAGCATATGGAGCCACCACAGTCCTAAGTGATTCCATTTAGAATAATTTTAGGATTAAAGTTTTTAAAACACAAAAAATCTAACAATGACGTGTTAAAACACAGTCATAATTATCCATAGACAATGAAAGAAAGATGTAATATGAATTACATGAGCAAAAGAATTAAAGGAATTTATAAGAAGGAATTTGTTTACTTAAAATTTATGTATGAATTATACATTGTAGAAAAAACTAAAATGCATTAGAATTGTGGTATTATGAATTATTCCCCCCTATTTTACCTTTTTAGTTGACATTATCTACAATACTATTTAAGTTCAAAAAGGAAGTAGAAAGATGATGGATTATTTCCTTGCATTTAGTGTTAGATGGGATTCATACCATATTTTTCTTGACACATAATTTTAAGCAAGTAAACCCCCTAGCCCGGATTCCATAATTAGTTAAATAATATAATAATACCTCATGGGTTAATGAGGCTACTGAATGATAATATTTGTTACTAATATTTCTGAGCCATATTGGTTGTTGTTATTATTCGGTGCTGTTGAACTGGTCTCAACCTATAGAGACCCTAGGGACAGGAGAAAGAAACACTATGCCATCCTAACAGTTGCTGCACTTGAGCACATAACTGCTGCCAGTTTGTCAATTTACCTCTTTGCAGGTCTTCCTCTTTTTCACTTACCCTTCACTTTACCTAGCATGTTGTTCTTCTCCAGTGACTGGTCCCTCCTGATAACATGTTCAAAATATAAGAGACAAAGTCTTGCCATCTGGCATCTCAGGAGCATTCTGGCTGTACTTCCTGTAAGATTTGTTTGTTCTTCTGGCAGTCCATGGCACTTTTAATATTCTTCTCCAGCACTATAAGTGCATTGATTTTTCTATGGTCTATGTTATGCACTGTGCAACTTTCACATACATTCAAGGCAATTAAAAATACCACGGCTTGAGTCAGGTGCACCTTAGTCCTCAAACTGATGACTCTTGAAATGTCTTGTGCAGCAAATTTGCCCAATGTAATATATCATTTGATTTCTTGACTGATGCTTCCATTAATGTTGATTGTGAATTCAATCAAAATGAAGTCTTTAACAAGTTAAATCTTTTTACATTTATCATGATGCTATTTATTGGTCCATTTCTGGTGATTTTCATTTTCTTTACATTAAGGTGCAATCCATATTAAAGACTATAGTCCTTAATCTCCATGAGTAAGCATTTTGAGTTGTCTTTGATTTCTGCAAGTAAGGTTGTGTCATTTGCATATTATTGGCTGTTAACTACTCTTCCTCCAATCCTTTTGCCATGCTCTTCATCAGGCAATCCAGCTTCTCAGATTGTTTGTTCAGCATTGAGATTGAATAAGTATAGTGAAAGGATACAAACCTGGCACAAAATATTCCTGATTTTAAACTATTTAGTATCCCCTTGTTCTATATTAATGATTGGTCTATGTATAGGTTTCTCATGAATACAATGAAGTATTCTGGAATACCCATTGTTTGCAATGCTATCCATAGTTTGTCATGATCTTTACAGGAGCAGAAAACCTCCTTTGTCTCCTGTGGTGCCACATTCATAGCCAAAAATTACTTTGAGCTCTGGTAGCGTAGTGGTTACAAATCAAGCTGTGAACCACAAGGTCAGCAGTTTGAAACTACCAGCTGTTTCGTGGGAGAAAGATGAGGCGTTCTGCTCCTGTAAAGAATTACAGCCTCGGAAACCCTGTACAGGGTTGCTATGAGTCGGAACCGACTCCACGACACACAGCCACAACCACCACCATATATTAACATTAAAATAATTAAATGTATAAAGAAATATTGAATTATCTGTTTGCTGTTATTGATAGGTGCCACTATATCAATTCTGATTTACAGCAAGCCCATGTGACAAAGAAAAAATGCCCTATAGAGTTTTCTAGCTGTAATCTTACAGCAGGTCTGGTGGAGAAGTGGATTATGAGTTGCTCTGCTAATAGCAAGGTCATAAATTCAAATCCAACAGTGGATGACAGCCTCAGAAACCCTCTAAAGGGTCACTATGAGTCAGAACTGACTCAACTGCACAGGAAAACAATGAAATCTTTACAAGTTCTTTCTCATAAAATTATTTCTCCCATACTTGGTTTCCAGTAGTCAATCTTTCAATTAGTAACTGAATGCTTAACTACTACATCACCAGGGCTCTTTGAAGCATTTGTAGAGAAAATACATTTAGATTTTATATTCCTAATGAACTCTTCTTTATAAATGAATAGACAGAGTTCCAAGGCTTGCTTATTAACTATGAATTTAAATGAGATGATTTCTATCTCAGGTCGAGTCAATTAAAAAATAGTCAAGTGTTTTCATGAGATCATTGTCTTAGGGTTTAATTCCTTCACAGGTTAGTTATATTTGTTCCATTTCATGACCATAGATTTCCCTAAATCCCTACAGCTGGTTTTCAAAAATGGAATCTGAAAAATAGGAGCTAGAAGGATACATAAGTCAGCATCAGAATATGAATCAGTAACAATCAATCATTATTGCTAAATAAACAACTACAAGTTAATCTCATGCTGACAATGGGTTAGAACCTAAAAGACAGCACACTATTTTTAACACTAGCAGTGTAATTATGATACAAAATTAAAAAGGGACAGAAGAAAAGAAGGTAGGTAGTACCGATTATTTTACTATTAAGAACACAACAACAGCTATATGAACTGTCAGTTGTTTATCAACCCTTCTTTTCCAAGAATCTTTTACTAACCTGCTATTAACTGATACCCTTTCATAAAGATAAACAATGTTATTTAAAATTTTATTTTTATTAACTGGAAACAAAAGCCATAAATCATAAAATATAAATATAAGCTGGCAGTTCTGGCAAAAAGATTTTCCTCTGCTCCCCTGATGTAGACCTGAACATTTTGAGGAGGTGAAGATTGGGAGAAAGGAGCAAAATCAGCAAGCAAAACAATTTGGCTATGTAGGGTAAGCACTGGGCTACTAACAAAAATGTTGTAGGTTTGAAACCACCATAAGCTCCACAGGAAAAAGATGGAGGTTGTCATTTAAAGTGTCTGAAACTCTGTATAGGTTTGCTATGGGTCAGATTTAACTCAATGGCAGTAAGTAAGCGGTAGTCAATAGGCAGTACACCGATACTCTGATTTTTGCATAGTTTCTCTCAGGAAATTTCTAATCAAAATATGGACTGGACTCTTATGAATCTGTTCATAAATTACAGAACTGAGAAAGAGTTTCTGAAGCTACAGCATTTTGCTATCTTTATCAGTATAATTGTGTTTCTCTGCTGGAACATATCTTGAGACGCATATGGACAATCACACCTTGCTGGATACACCTAAAATGAATCTCTCTTCTTCATCTAAACATTGCTTGTTTTTGTTCACATGCTTCTTACTTTCTGTCAACATTGTCCTTATTTCCTCGGCAGTTGAATCTTTAAATAGACATTTTTCATTTCCTCTTGTCTCAGTTTTCATATCCAATCAGTTACCAAATTCTGATGATTGTTTTTCAAGTTTTCTACAATGATCCTTTTCTATTGCACCTTTATTTTCTCCCACTTCAGCTTTATTGTACTTTGTTTTGTCATTGTTGTTAAGTGCTGTCAAGTTGTTTCTGACTCACACAACGCTGTATAGGGTTTCTGAGGCTTTAAATGACTGTGGGAGCAGAGAGTCTCATTTTACTCCCATGGAGCTGCTGGTGGGCTCAAACAGACAACTTTGTGGTTCATAGTCCAGTGCTTATCCTATGGAGCTACTGCACTACCTTCTTATACTTACTTACCTCTAACTTAATAAGAAAATAATAACATGCATCTATCTTAAAGAATTATTGTATCAAACAAAACAATATTTTTTACTTTGTTATTTTCAGGTCAATAGAACGGCAGATTTTGTCATCACATATGCTGAGCTAGTTGCTTACTCTGATATTGCTACTGTTAATGCATAACTGCTCTGAACATAAACATATTAGGTGACTCATGTCTATCTATCTATCTATCTATCTATCTATCTATCTATCTATCTATC
>NW_006408729.1:483033-485652 GCF_000296735.1 Chrysochloris asiatica | reverse complement strand
TACTTTACAATATTTTCCATAGCTTGTCATGATTCACACAACTGAAAGTCTTTGCATAGTCAATAAAGCACAGGTAAACATCTTTCTGATATTCTCTGCTTTTAGCCAAGATCCATTGCATATCAGCAATGATATCCCTCATTCCATGACCTCTTCTGAATCTGGCTTGAACCTCTGGAAGTTCTCTGTCAATGTATGAGTGCAGCTGTTTCTGTATTACTTTGAGTAAATCTTTACTTGCAAGTGATATCAAAGATATTATCCAATGATTTTTGCATTCCGTTGGGTTACCTCTTTTTGGAGTAGGCACAAATATGGATCTCTTCCAATCAGTCGGCCAGATAGTTGTCTTCCAAATTTCTTGGCATAGATGAGTGAGTGCCTCAAGTGCCACCTCACTTTCTTGAAAGATTTCAATTTTTATTTCCTCAATTCCTGGTACCTTATTCTTTGCCAATCCCTTCAATGCACCTTGAACTTCTTCCTTCAGTACCATTGGCTCTTCATCTTATGCTACCTCTTGAAATGATTGAACAGCAACCATTTCCTTTTGGTACAGTTACTCTGTGTACTCCTTCCATCTTCTTTTGATTCTTTCTGCATCATTCAATAATTTTCCCAGTGTATCCTTCAATAATGAAAGCCGAGGCTTGAATTTTTTCTTCAGTTTCTTCAGCTTGAGAAATGCTGAGTGTTTTCTTCCTTTTTGTTTTTCTAACTCCAGATCTTTGCACATTTTCTTGCACAATATTTGATGGTCTTTTTGAGCTGATCTTTGATAATTTATGTTCAGCTCTTATACCCCCTCAGTTCTTCCACTTGCTTTAGCATCTCTTTGGTGGAGAGTAAGTTTCAGAGTCTCTTCTGACATCCATTTTGATCCTTTCCTTCTTTTCTGTTTTCTTAATGACCTTTTGCTTTCTTCCTGTATGATGTTCTTGATGTCATCACACAACTCTTCTGGTCTTTGGCCTTTAGTGTCTACTGCATCAAATCTGCTCTTCAGATAATATCTAAATCCAGGTGGGATATATTCAAGGTCATATTTTGGCTCTCTTCAATTTTTTTCCAGTTTATTCAGCTTCAGCCTGAATTTGCATGGGAGCAATTGATGATCTGTTCTATAGTCTACTCCTGCCCTTTCTTTGGATGATTATGTATAGCATTTCCACTGTCTCTTTCTAGAGATGTAGTCAATTTGATTTCTGCAAATTCCATCTGGTGAGGTCCATGTGTATAGTCCTCTCTTATGCTGTTTAAAAGAAGTATTTGAAATGATCAAATCATTGGTTTTGCAGCATGCCTTCCTGCGATATCCAGCATCATTTCTATCACCAAGTCCATAATTTCCAACTTCTGAACCTTTCTCTTTTTTACCAACCTTTGCATCCCAATTGCCAGTAATGATCAATACATCTTGATTGCATGTTTAATCAATTTCATATTGAAGATGTTGGTAGAAATCTTTTATTTCATCCTCACTGGCTTTAGTGGTTGGTGTATAAATTTGAATGATAGTAGTATTAACTGGACTTCCCTGTAGGTATATGGTTATTATTGAATGTACAAGGTGTGAATCTAGGAAAATTGTAAATTGCCAAAAATGTAATGGAACTCATAAACTTTGATAACTTAGGCATTAGTGAGCTGAAATGGACTGTTATTTGCCATTTTGAATCTGACAATCACATGCTTTACTATGCAGGGAATGAAAAATTGAAGACAATTTTTGTCACATTCATCATGAAAAAGAACCTCTACCTATATCTATACACACATCCACACATAAAGAAGCTTCAAAAAGTTCATGAAAAAATACAATTAAAAGATGATGGAATTTTTTCATAAGTCATTTAAGCCCTCTCAGTGAGCTTGGCCCAGGATCGGGCCGTATTTCCTTCTGCTGTGCATAGGGTCACTATGAGTCAGTACTGACTTGATGGCACCTAACAACAACAACAGCATATATAAAAATGGAGTTCTGGTGTTGTACTGTAGCATAAGGACTGAATTGCTAACCACAAGGTTGGTAGTTCAAACCCTCCAATGGCTCTATGGACACCAGTACAGTGTTGCTATGTGTTGTAACTGGATTGATGGCACTTAACAACAACGACAAATATATATATATACATAAACAATTGTTGATGTGATTCCAATTCATGGACATCATATACATATAAGTTTAGAGTTTTCATTAGATGATTTTCATGAAAATGGTCATCAGGCCTTTCTTCCAAGGTATCTGTGGATAGACCTTTCAGTTATCTGAGGAGCACTTAACTATTTGCACTACTGAATAACTTCCATTTATACAAATATCTGTATTTGCATCTTTGTCTATACCTGTATTTATATCTATAATTATTGTTATTGAGTGAAGTTGAGTAGATTATGACTCATAGTAACACTATGCAGGGTTTCTGAAGAAAATATGATAACCTTTTGGTTAATCGTCCAGTGCTTATGCTTTAGCACCACACTGAACTCCATATCTATAGCTATAGACTATTTCAATAATATCTGATATATTAAACACTCATGACTGATGACCAGAAAAGCTGTAAGATGGTATGAAGAACAAAATACAGGAAGAAAAAAAGGAAGGAAGGAAGGAAG
>NW_006408729.1:474619-475883 GCF_000296735.1 Chrysochloris asiatica | reverse complement strand
AGTCAGAACTAAAAATATAAATAACATGACATTGCACTATAGTATATATTGGAAAAACTTTGGCTCAAACTCAAATCATTTGCACATTAGTAAGACCATTTGCACATTAGAAAAGTTACTATGAGCTTGATCCAATAATATTTCTGATATGAAATGTTACCTATTTTGTAGGATTTTTGTAAAATGTAAATAAAATCACTTGGGTCAAATGCTAGGAAAGCATTAGAAGTTAAATAAATATTTGATGAGTCTCGATCATGGTTGTTTATATTTAGAAAGGACTTTATATATCATCTCGTTCAATCTTCTTAACTTCACAAATAAAACAATGAGTTCAAAGAAGAAATGTGTTTGAACCAAGAAAATTGTGTAGTGTACTTAGTTGTTCTTAGTATTATGCTATAAAACCTTTCATGTTTTATGTTTAGCATCATCATATCATTCTCTTCCCTAACATTCCCTCTTTTTCACACACACACACACACAACTTTGTTTTTGCAGATCCATCTTTTCTCCAAAGGATAAGAAAAATATTTACATGTATCTACTGAGATTTGGACTCTGGTAGCGTAGGGGTTACAAATCGGGCTGTGAACTGCAAGGTCAGCAGTTCGAAACTACCAGTTATTCCATGGGAGAAAGATGAGGTTTCTGCTCCTGTAAAGATTTACAGCTTCAGAAACCCTGTACAGGTCGCTATGAGTCGGAAACAACTCCACGGCACATAACAACAACAACAACAACTGAGATTTGGGAGGGTTATGGCTTAATATAATTAAATACTGGATTGTAACCACTTTTTGAGTTCGCTTATCGCTCTGTTCCCAAAAAGATTTACAGGCCTTGGAAACCCTATACAAGGTTGCCATGAGTTCTTTATGGATTCCTGGTGTAGCGCTGTAGGTTCAGCACTGGACTGTGAACCACATGGTCAATAGTTCAAGCCCACCATCTGTCCCTGGAAACCATATACAAAGTCTCTATGAGTCAGAATCGACTCGATGACACTTGACAACAACATTAGTCAGAACCAACTCAAAGGTACTGACAACAACAAGAACAAGTGAGATTTATTGTTATTAGGTGCCATCAAGTCAATACTGACTCATAGCGACCTTATGTACAGCAGAAAGAAACACTACCTGATCCTGGGCCAACCTCACTATTGCTGCCACGCTTGAGCCCATTGATGCTGCCACTTGGCCAATCCATCTCACTGGGTGTCTTCTTCTTTTTCTATGATCCTCCACCCTACCAAACATGA
>NW_006408729.1:468260-473987 GCF_000296735.1 Chrysochloris asiatica | reverse complement strand
ACATTGAGATGCAATCCATACCAAAGACTGTGCTCTCTGATATTCATCAGTAAATATTTTATGTTTTCTTCACTTTCAGCAAGTAAGTGAGATTTAGTAATGTATTATTATTATTATTTTGCTTACAACAAATCCATTAATAAATATCAGTATGCTGTAGGGTGAGATATTAGCTTAAAACAATTGGTTACATGTATTTGTGTATAGTTTCTATTCAATATGCATTAAGAGATAGTTTAGAAAGTTAAAAGGACAAAATTTCCTGGATTAAAACAAACAGGTGTAGTGCTGCAGGACTGCAAGGTCCTACAATGTGCTAGATTGCAAGGTCAATTTGAACTGCAAGGTCAGCAGTTCAAGCTCATTAGCCACTCCTCAGAAACCCTATACAGGATTGCTATGAGTTGCAACTAACTCCAAGGCACTTCACAACAACAACAACTGTATATTTAACTGATTTATAATTTTTAACTGTCACGATGCTGTCTTATATTTGTACTCATTTGTATATCTTTAAAATGGATGCCCTTTAACTTTGGTAAATACCTGTAGTCACAGTTTATTTCTGAACTCTTTTCTTAGAATATGTTTTTAAAATGGTACTGAGAACTTTCTTCCCTTAGAAATAATGTTAAGACTCTTGTTTGTTTAATTTATAATATCTTTCTGTATCATAATATAGCATTAAACAATTTGCTATATACAATTCACTTGTACTACTGGTAATTGTTGTTGTTAGGTGCTGTCAAGACAGTTTCAACTCATAGGGACCCTGTAGAGAGTTTCCGTAGATTTTGAAAAATCCATTTCTGGAGCAGAAAGCCTAATCTTTCTCCTGGAAGAGCAGCTGGTGGACTTGAACTGCTGATCTTGTAGATCACAGTCTGACAGTGCCACTGAATGCCCCACTGCTAATTAAACAAGTAGAAAAACAGGGAAAATATTTATCTTATTAATTCCCATGGCACTGTAGGATAAACACTGGACTGCTAACCATAAGTTGGTGACTCAAACCCACTAGCCATTCCTTGAAAACCCTATACAGAGTTGCCATGAGTTGGAACGAATTCAGTGACACAACAATCTTCATGTAACGCTGTTGAATAGGCACTGGACTGCTATCACCAAGATCAACAACCCCTTGAATCTGGTACAGAAATGATCAGTAAAAAATGGATGTTAAGAACAAACACTCTAGAATCAGACTCTAGGTTCAAATCCTATCTCTATCATTGAATTAGCTGTATAAGTTATTGAATTAATCAAAAGGTTTTCTTTGCCTGTGAAATGAAAATGACATAGTGTTTTCCTCATGCAGTTGTCAAGATTCAATTTAAATCTCATAAATTAAGTGTCTAACACACAACAAGCACCAATAAATGTTAGCACTTTTCTCCAGTTATCAACAGCATTCTTCTTCTTACTGATTGTAATTAGATTTATTTTTATCTCACAAAGTAGAACAAAGGGATTATCCGGCTGTGAACTGCAGGGTCAGCAGTTTGAAACTACCATCTGTTCCATGGGAGAAAGATGAGGTTTTCTGTTTCCATAAAGATTTACAGCCTCAGAAACCCTGTACAGGGTCACTATGAGTTGGAACCAGCTCCATGGTACATAACAACAACAACATTAGGTTCCAGCCACCATTTGTCTCTCAGTTTTAGTTCTGTGGTGGCATGCTTATTGCTATGATTCTGGAAGCTATGCCATGGGTATTTTAAAGATGAGCAAGGTCACCCAGGATAGACAGTTTTGAGATGAGCTTCCAGACTATGGCTCCTCAAAATAGAATTGATCATGATTATGCAAATGGAATAAAGTTTGGGACCTTCATTTGCTGATGGGACACAACACAAAATGAAGAGAAACAGCTATAATCATTCGTTAATAATCAGAACATGGAATGTACCAAATACGAATCTAAGAAAATTGTCAAAAATGAAATGGAAAAAATAAACATTGATATCCTAGCAATCCATGAATTTAAATGGACTGCTAATGGTCATTTTGAATCTAACAATCACATGGTTTATTATGCCGGGAATGACAAATTTAAAGGAATAGTGTCACATTCATTATTTAAAAGAACATATCAAGGAGCTCTGGTAGCGTAGTGGTTACGAATCGGGCTGCGAACCTTATGGTCAGCCGTTTGAAACTACCAGCTGCTCCGCGGGAGAAAGATGAGGCTTTCTACTCCCGTAAAGATTTACACCCTCGGAAACCCTGTACAGGGTCTCTATGGGTCGGAACCGACTCGACGGCACTTAACAACAACAACAACATAGTAGATGGTGGTTACGAATCGGGCTGTGAACCTCAGGAACAACAGTTCGAAACTACCAGCTGTTCCGTGGGAGAAAGACGAGGCTTTCTGCTCCCGTAAAGATTTACAGCCTCGAAAACACTGTACAGGGTCGCTATGGGTCGGAACCGACTCTACGGCACATAACAACAACAATAGTTGATGTAGTCCTTTTGTGGCGCTGTGGGCTAATGTGTCAGACTGCAAAGTCATTTGAACTGCAAGGTTGGTATTTCAAGCTCACCAGCTGCTCCTTGGAAACCCTATACAGGGTCTCTATGGGTCGGAATTGATTCGACAGCACGTAACAACAACAAAGTAGATGACCTGATTTCTTTCAATTATACAAATCTATGAAAAACCTTACTCATTGAGTCATAATAGTAGTTAATCTTAATGAACATTTTATACTAGTAAAATACTGACAAAATAAATTGCAATGATTCTCTTTAATTTGAATCCATCAGAAATAGGCTTGTTTCATGTCCCCCAGTAAGTTTTTCAGTAGTGTTAATGTAGCCTTTTTCACTCAATCTAATATACATAATGACTGTGTAGAAACCACCAGATCATGGACAGATACAGACATAGAGGGCTATAGAGGAAGATAAAAAGAAATAGTGGGAAAGGGGAGAGAGATGGCTAGATACTTCTACCTAGTTAGAGATAGAATGATGATAACTAGTTTGCTAACTAAACAGATGGATGGAAACAGATGAAAGATAGAGTGGAAATGCCCTGTATATTTTTCTCTGCTGTAGGAACTTATAGAATAGAGTACAATAGAGATGCCATTGTTGTTGTTGTTAAGTGCTGTCAAGTCCGTTCCAACTCATAGTGACCCTGCATAGGGTTTCAGAGGGGCAGCTTGTGAGCTTGAACCATTGACCTAGTGGTTCACACAGACTTTGCAGTTTAGTGCATTAAACCACAGCACTACACCAAGACTCCAGTACTAGGATAAAGTAAGAAACAAGTCAACAAACTTTGGGCAATTCATAGCCTACATCAGAGGTAGAGGGAGTTCCATTAGATTGTATTAAATAAAAGACAGAGTTAGAACTTCAGAATTGCAATCAACTGGGACTCCAATTAAAGTAAAATTTCAGCAATTTTAGGTGGAGTAAATAAGAATTTACTTCTGCTCTACAAAAGACAAAAAGTCTTGCTTAATTTTTTTTTTAAAGTAAACAATTGACTATTCTATCAAAGAATGATACTGAGTAGTGACACAGAGGCAATAAAACTTTTTTAAAATATAAAAGTAAATTTGGAGTGAAGCATCAGATCAAATTATAATTCCCATACTAAGTTTTTTGTTTTTTTTCTATGTGATGTACCATAAGTTACATAAATCCTAGGTAAATTATATGGAACAGTACCTTTCTTTTAGCCTTCAGTTGCTCATGATACTTGTCACAGGTATCTCCTGGGATCTCTCCTCCCCAGAGAGTAACTCCAACGATGGTATATGTGATACCCATGATGAGCAGTGGGAAACAGTATACCAGTATAATGACAATAATATGGTATCTGCAAAAAATCAAAAACAAAAACAAAACAGTATACTGAGATGTATTGTCTACACTTTGAATTCATTCAGTTTTAAATCTTAACTAAAAATGTCAAAAGATTATCTCTAGGCTCTCATTTTTCAAATGTGCCTTAATATCCTGTTAGTGTTGGTGGTGATGTTAAGTGCCATTGACTCAGTTCTGACTCACAGTGACCCTATATAGAGTTTCAGAGGCTGAAAATCTTTACAGAAGCAGAACACCTCAGCTTTCTACCTCAGAGCAGCTGAATCAGTCCAGTGTTTAACCTGCAGTGGTTAGCAGGGCTTCTCAACATTACTACAGTTGCTTAAAAAGCCTTCTAGTTGATTTTTGCCAAACTTTATGTTGTATGTCGAAACTATAACTGAATTGAAGTACTCATTTAAACTACACATATTTCCTTTACCTAGAGATCTAAGATTAGGGTCTTTTCTCTTCTTGTTAATTGTTGAGCTAACGTAAATTAAACTTATGTTCAGAAAAAATATGTATGGAGCAGAATGACATAATCAATTGACATATTTCCTCCAATATAAGACTATTTTGTACATTTAAGTAACATAACAAATAGTGAAATACATTGTTTTTCTCCAAATAGAAAAAAATGCAAGTAGATACTGTGTTATAATGGTTACACAAATTATTTATTAGGTATTTAAATAAACCAGACAAAAATATTTATAAGCATTTTTCCAAAGTCAAAGTGCAATTGATTGTATTGTTAACTTTGTAAGTAACACACAGATGTATTAACCACTCCAAATATATAATATTATATATTATCAAATTATAGTGTGGCATTTTATAGCTTTCAATTAAAATCAGAAATATAGAGTTAGGGAGGATTAAGAATATAAGCCAAAGTATAATAGCCCAGAGTTTTTACAAACTTGTGTGACTTCCATTATCTTAGCAAAGTTTTAAAGTAATTGGAATTTGTTGTAATAGTCCTTCTCAATACCTGTGTATTTTTGTAAAGGCAATCCTAAACCCCCATGTCTTCCTAATTCCTGGTAATGTATGCACTAAGTATTTATGTAAAGTAAATGAAGAAGGAATTCAGTCAACATATAACCTAATTTTAAAGTTTCAATTATAACATAAACTAATATTTATTAACAATGGTAGATGGTAAACAATATTTAGTTTAATAACTGCTGTCTGGTTTTCCTTCAGTAAATGCTTCCTAATATTTTTCTCCTAAAATCTGGAGAGCCAAATTAAATAAAGTGACTACATTTAAAGAACAGCAATATATTTTCATCATTTGTTATTTTTAAAGTGAAAAGTTACAAAATGGGAAATTTTCTGAAATAAAATTTAAGTAATCAAAACAAAAGAATAAAATTCATCCAACTCCGTAGTATTGTTCATTTTATTTTGCTTTTCTTAACATGCTAAATTATATCATGTAGATTTTCTATATTCTGTTCAATTTAGGATCCAATTTTTTTAATGCTAAAACGAATTAACAAAATACAAACTAAATCAAAACAAGATGAAAGAACCTGTCAGATTTCCCTTTCTTTTCACCAACCTGGCTTTTTAATGCAGGAAGTAACACCTTTGGATTTAAATTCCTCCCTTCTCATGCATTTCTTAACCCATAACAGTTCTGTTTTTCTTTGTGCACCGCTTTCAGTTCCAGTGATCTTGTAAATGCCTAATTCAATTATCTGCTCATTGTTTAAAATTTTATCAGCTGTAACCCCCTCTAGGAAATACTCCAGGGTTATCCAAAAGAGTCTTTATTACATTTTTCCAACAGAAGATTTATGTAACTTATGTAAATGTATTGATCATATCATATTTTGTACAGGTCTCATTTCACAAATAATATGAGCTGCAGATGTAAAGGTTTTC
>NW_006408729.1:452028-467715 GCF_000296735.1 Chrysochloris asiatica | reverse complement strand
AACAACAACAACAACATATTTATTTAATCATTTATTTCAACCCATAGTTTTCTAAATGTTTGATATATTGAATGAAGAGCATAACAGAGAATTAACTTACGTGAAATGTTGCTTTGAACCATTGGGCCATTGAACATAACAAAGAGTACGTTCAGGCATGACTTTGGTTTTAGAGTAAAGACACTGAGGAAAAGCAAGTAGAAATGCTAGAACCCAAATACTTCCAATGACAATCTTGGTAGCTGTGGCAGACAGTCTGGGTTTCAAAGGATCAATAATAGCCATATACCTGTATAAAAACAGACAAAATTCATTAGTCTATTCCCCTGTTAAGAGAGTTTAATGTTCTGAAAATCTATAAATGGTCAAAGTTGTCTCCTGGCAAAAAAGTTGATAAAGATTGTATTATTTAGGAGCAGCAGAGAATGGTGAAAGAGGCATCATTCTAGGAATCAAACAGACCTAGATTCAAACTAGAAAATTCATTTAACCTTTCTGACCTTCAGCTTTATTGTTTTTAAAGCAGATATAAGAACACCCACTTCTTAAAGATGAAGTGAGGATCAAAAAAATAGGCAAGTGAATGGCTTTGAATATCTAACACATTACCACAATTTTAAAAATGTGGACCAAATTAAATAGAAAAGATATATACCAAATGCTTAAAAATACCAGTTCCTCACCTTAAAAACCTTAACTTCTCTTTTTTATGTTTTACTGAAAAGAAAATACTGCAGAAATAACATGCATGATACCTACATTATTGCAAGGATGAAGAATCATTATGAAGTATATTATCAACATGTTCATTTAAGATCAAGTACAAAGTTCAGGATTCAAATCATAACAAATAAATAGAGGTTTATTGGGGCTATGCCTCCTGTTATTTCCCACATCCCCAAAACTGAGTTCATACTGCTTCCTGAAAATGTTCTCCATAGTAAGTATGTAATTACATAACATAGCTATGTCAAATATATTTGATGCTCTCAAAAACACACTAACATAAGACTTAGAGTATAGCAACTTTTCAAAAGTTGGGACCTCTCTGAATCTAGGAACAAAAGTCAAGCTTTTTTCATTTGGTGAAGATAATAGTAATATATCTAGGTTATGAAATTTCTAATTTTAAAGTGAACAAAAAATAAGTAAATTATCAAATTCAAGCTACTGTACAGAACACAAAATATACCAAACTGATTATTGTTTTTGAACCCCAGTGGTGCTGTAGGATAAACAACTGTGAGATTGATGGTTCAAACCCACTGGTTACTCCTTGGGAATAACATGAGACTGTCTGTTTTGGAAGAGGTGCAGCCAGAGTGCTCCTTGGAGGCCAGGATGGCTAAGCTTCATCTCTCATACTTTGGACATATTGTCAGGAGGGAACAGTCACTGGAGAAGGATGTCATGCTGGGTAAGGTGGAGGGTCAGAGAAAAAGAGGAAGACTCCTAACGAGATGGATTGGCCAGGTGGCATCATTGATGGACTCAAGTGTGGCAGCGGTAGTGAGGTTGGCCCAGGATCAGACATTGTTCGTTCTGCTGTACATGGGGTCACTATGAGTTGGTTCTGACTTGATGGTACCTGACAACAACAACAACGTATGCTTTTTTAAAGATTTATGGTCTCAGAGAACCCTACATAAGGTAGCTGTGAGTAGGAAATGACTTGATGGCAATGGTTTTGGTTTGGGATATCAATAAACAGACTATTTAAATTATATTTAAATAAGCTATTTAAATTATATCTGTCATTTTGCAGTTCCCCAAAACATTTTGATTTACGCAAATTTTAAAATGCAATATTTTTACCAAAAAATGAGTTACTTAATTAACAAATGTTTTAACTTTAAACCATATGTTTCAAAAGGATCATAATTTATTAATTCATTTATTGTTGTTTATGTTTTTAGCTATTCATTAGAATTAAATATTTGATAGATATAATTGAATGTAAACTTATAAAATCTCATTGCCTTCCATTAGATTCTAACCCATGTGACCCAATAAGACAGAGTAGATCTGCCCTATAGACTTTTCAAAGCTATACATTTTTATGGAAGCAGATTGCCATATTCTTTCCCCAACAGAGCAGATGGTGGATTTAAAATGCAAACCTTTTGTTTAGTAGCCAAGTTTGTAACCGCTGTGCCACTAGGGTTCCTTATAGTTAAGTCTAGGTATAAACAATTCTTCTATAAATTATAGTTACAATTTACTTTAAGGAAATATTCTTAATTCAATATACATAACTTTTAAGTAATGTGAATCTAATCTATGAAAAGATACCTAGAAAAACAGGCCCATGTTTTAGGAAAATAAAGTGAACCACACAAAGAAAATAAAATTCACATTAGAAATGAAGACTATTTAAAATTAACTTCTCATGTGTTTGATGCTAATAAATAAAAATAGCAACATCAAGTTATTGCTAATTACGTTAGGTTGCTGTCGTTGTTAAATGCCATCGAGTCAATTACAACCCATAGCAACCCTGTATAGGGCTTCCAAGGAGCAGCTGGTGAGCTTGAACCACCAACCTTGCAGTTCAAACAACTTTGCAGTCTGATGCATTAGCCACAGTGCCACACCAGGACTCATAGTAGTTGGAAAATAAGGCTGTGGTGATAGAAATGATGCTGGAGACGCCATGATAGAATTTTGCAAGACCAATGACTTATTAATTGCAAATACCTTTTTAAAACAACATGAAAGATGATTATACACAGGGACCCCACCAGATGGAATACACATAAATCAAATTGACTAAATCTGTGGGAAGAGATGGTGGATACGCTCTATATCATTAATCAAAACAAAGCCAGGAGCAGGCTGTGGAACTGACCATCAATTGCCCATATGCAAGTTTAGGCTGAAGCTGAAGAAAATTTAAACAAATCTACTAGAGTAAAACAGTGACCTCAAATATATCCGATATATATTCTTAATCTAGTATATATCTCTTAATTTAGAGAGCATCTGAAGAACAGATTTGATTAAGTAGACACATGACAGAAGATCAGAAAACTTTGGGGGTGATATTAAGAATATCATACAGGAATAAAGCAAAAGTTCATTAAGAAGACATAAAAGAAGGAAAAGAACAAAGTGGATGTCAGAAGAGACTCTGAAACTTGCTCTCTATCATAAATATGCTAAAGGAAATGGATAAAAAGAGGAGGCAAACGATCTGAACAGAAAACTTCAAAGGACATCTCACAAAGACAAAATCAAGTACTATAATGAAATGTGCAAAGACCTGGACTTAGAAAACCAACAGGGAAGAGCATGATCAGCATTTCTCAAACTGAAAGAACCAAAGAGAAAAAAAATTCTAACCTCGACTTGCAATAGTGAAGATTTCTATGGGAAGAATAATGAATGTTGTAGGAAGCATCAAAAGAAAATGAAAGGAACACACAGTTACTGTATCAAAAAGAAATGGATGATGTTCAACCATTTCAATAAGTAGCATATGATCAATAGCCAATGGCACCCAAGGAATAAGTACAGTGTGCACTGAAGGTGTTGGCAAAAAAACAAGGTTCCAGGAACTGATGGATACAAACTGAAATCTTTCAACAAACTGATACATCACTGGAAATACTCACTCATCTATGCCAAGAAATTTGGAAGACAGCTTGGCCAATTGATTGGAAGAAATCCCTATTTGTACTCATTCCAAAGCGAGGTGACCCAGTGGAATGCATAAATCATTGGACAACATCATTAATATAAAATGCATGCAAAATTTTTCTGAATTAAAAAATGGCTGCAACAGTACATTGACAGGGAACTGCCAGAGATTCAAGTCAGATTCAGATTAGGATGTGGAAAGTGGGATAGCATTGTTGATATCAGATGGATCTTAACTGAAAACAGAGAATACCAGAAAGATGTTTACCTGTGATTTATTAACTATGCAAAATATTTTGATTATATGGATCATGACAAACTATGGATAACATTGTGAAGAATGAGTATTCCAGAACACTTAATTGTACATAGACCAAGAGGCAGTCATTCAAACAGAATAAGTGGGTACTGAATACTTTAAAATTAGGAGAGGTACGCTCCAGGATTGTATTTTTTTTTTTTAACCATACGTCTTCAATCTTTATGCTCTGCAAATAAACCGAGAAGCTGGGTGATATACGATAAGGAATGTGGCATTAGGCTTGGAGGATGACTCATTAACAATCTGTGATATGCAGATGATATAATGTTGCTTGCTGAAAGTAAAGAGGACATAAAATACTAATGAAGGTAAAAGACTATGGCCATCAGTATGGATTGCACCTCAATGTAAAGACAACAAAACTCTGCACAACTGGACCAAATAATAACATCACGATAAATGGAGAGAACATTGAAGCTGTCAAACACTTCATTTTATTTTGATCTGCTCTCAAAATTCATGGAAGCAGCAGCTGAGAAATCAAATGATGTGTTACATTAGGCTAATCTGCTACATAAAACTTATTTAAAGTGTTCAAGAGCAAAGATGTCAGTTTAAGGACTAAGGCATACCTGACTCAAGTCTTGGTATTTTCCATTGCCTCATAAGCATGTGAAAGTGAGACAGTGAATAAGGAAAACCACAGAAGAATTGATGCATTTGAGACATAGTTTTGGAGGAGAATATGAAAAATATCATGGACTGCCAGAAGAGCAAACAAATCTGTATTGGAAGAGCACAGCCAGAATGCTCCTTTGAGACAGAACGACGAGACTTTGTTTTTAAAACTTTGGACATGTTATCAGGGTGGATCAGTCTCTGGAAAAAGACATCATGCTTGATAAAGTGTAGGGCTAGTGAAAAAGATGACGACTCTCAACAAGATGGATTGGCACAGTGACAGCGGCAATGGGCTCAGTCATAACAAAGATTGTGAAGATGGTGCAGGACTAAGCAGTGTTTTGTTCTATTGTTCATTGGTGTTGTTGTTAAGTGCTGTCGAGTCAATTCCGACCCTTAGCAGCCCCATATATGGTTTCCAAGGAGCAGCTGGTGAGCTTGAGCCACTGACCTTGCAGTTCAAATGACTTTGCAGTCTGACGCATTAGCCCACAGCGCCACACCAGAACTCCTGGTGTTGGAACTGACTGGATGAAACCTGAAAACAACAACAACAGCAAAATAACTCTATTTTATAGAGTTACATTATTATCTCAGATTTATAGAAGAATTCGAGGTTTAAAAGATTAAGCGAACTGCCCAAAATAACTCAGAATTTTAGAAGGGCACTGGAACACATCATCAATTTTGTCAGTGTTAAGAATCCATATAAATAATTATTTTTGCTTTTGATTATAACAAGTCCTGTAAGGAAATTTGGAAGAGACAGAAAAATCTGTAAGATAGACAACTTCCAAAGAATCAGAAAGAACATTTTCTGTTGTAAATTCAAAAGTATTAATGTATACTATTAAAAAAAAAGAAAAAGTCTGACATAATGTCCGAGTGATGTGGGGATGGCATCTGAGAGGAATTACCATTAGCATCAGTCCAAAACCAATTCCTATGAGATAAAGGTTAAACATGTCTCCACCCTCCAACATTTTTAACAGACACCAAACATCCCTCCTACAGAACTCTACTTTTTTGCTTGCCTTGATAATTTGCTGCAATGACTACACAGAACACACCAAATTACTCATGATTATGGTACTTAAAAAGGAAAGTAATGGATTACAATACAGAATCAGAAATACTCAGGATATAATTTTTCAGTCAGGACAGTCTCCTCTCAGCTGTGCTCATAGACACAAACAAGTTCTTTAACTTTGCCTGAGAGGAACCTCACGGAGTGCTGGTGGTATAGTGAGTTACATGTTGGGCTGCTATAACGGAAAGATCAGCAGTTCAAATTCACCATCCACTCTCCAGGTGAAAGATGAGGCTTTCTGTTTCACATAAAGATTTACAGCTTCAGAAACATTATAACAGAGTCACTATGAGTCATAACCTACTCAATGGCACATCACTACCACCAATGAGCAGGACCTCACTCTACCAATAAGCTTTGGCATGAAGGTGTTAACTCTAGCTCCATGGGTTGTCAAACCTTGATTCAAGTGCCCAGGATGTACCATACTCCACCAGCAATCCTCCAACCATAGGTACTCAGCTTTTTCATTCCATGGGCTGGGAAGCCTAATGCTCTGTCTTATGCCCATTTTGCTGCATCTTCTATTGACACTTCTCTGGTGCTCTTTCTTCATGTCTCTGGTGCCACTGTCTTCTGGATTGAGGATATTTGGTTCAGGGATCTCAGGTCTCCAGAATACACTACACTCATGAATTTTCTTTCTTTATGGTAGTGAAATCTGCACCTCTGAGTTCGTTCATTTTAAGCCTAGCAGAATTGTAAAATTAACCAGTCTCCTAATAAGGCTCCTTTGCTATGAGTCGGAACCAACTTGATGGCACTTAACAACAACAACAACATACCTTAGTTCCTAGTCTTGGTGTTGCACTTCAGGATAATGCACTAGACTGAAAGATTGATTTGAACCACAAGATCAGCAGTTCAAACCCACCAGCTGCTCCTTGGAAACCCTATACAAGGTTGCTATGAGTCAGCACCAACTCGACAGAACTTAACAACAACAACAACACCTCATAAGGAAAGGAGCCATGGTAGCATAGTCGATTATGAGTTGGGCTGTTAACTGCAAGGTAAGCAGTTCTACTCTACCAGTTGCTTCATGGAAGAAAGATGAAGCTTTCTGCTCTCATAAAGATTTACAGACTCAGAAACCTTATATAAATCTCTATGATACAGAACTGACTCTGTGGCACACATTCACTACCACCATCCCATAAGGATACCATGCCCCTTATTACCATAGTGGGCTACAGCATAGCCTTGCTGCAAGATAACACACTGGACCACAAGGTCAGTTTTAGCTGCAAGGTTGGTGGTTCAAACCCACAAAGCACTCCTTGGAAACCTTATACAGGGTCACTATGGGTTGGAACTGACTAAATGGCACTTAACAACAACACAACCAATCATTTGGTGGGAGCTAAAAAACCTCCTGGTGTGGCACTGTAGGATAAGCAATGGACTACGAATCATAAGAATGGCAGTTCAAACACACCAGCTACTCCTTGGAAAAGCTATACATGGTCGCTATGAGTTGGAATTAACTCAACAGCACTTAACAACAACCAAAAATGAGAGCTAGAAGGGCCATAGTAAGCAATTCACTGCAATGCATATGTAATAAAAAGGTACACATTTCTGTTTCTCTTGTTGTTGATTATAACTCACTATACCATTAATCTGACTTGATAGCACATACCAACAACTGTATATTGAATTATTGCTATGTGGGTGTTTCTACAGCACTTGCCAACAAATTGTACTGAATTGAATATTGTTCCCAACTCTACCATAATCTTTTTGTTTATCCTAGAACTTTATGCAGGCATTTTGGATGCTTGGGCTGTTAATTTTTTTGATACTAAATAGAGAATTTGCATGACATGAGCAGGACTAGAATCCTGCTAATTAATGTAGCATGGAAAATTTAAAATAAACTACAAATTAGTGATAATTTTTGGCCAATTAGCTTAATGTTACAAAATTTATTTCCTGACAGGTAGAAAATTGATTTATTGGAATTATATGGAAAAATCAGGTGATGCTTTCATTAAATAACACTTTGGTAACAGCAGAAATTTTTGAAACTTTAAACTGACATTTTTGTCACTTCTGGTCATATCTATTATTCATCTATTCAACAAAACATTTACTGAATTCCTACTCTGAAGTTCCAAACACTGTAGTAATGCAACAGTAACCAAAAATGGCCTTAACATTCCTTACAATCTAGTGAGTTATAAAGACACTAATCAAATAATCAAACCAATAAATAAACTGTGATAAGTGGTACAGAGGCAAAGCATATAGCCATATGAATGCACTTTCTGGGAAGATCACATTTTAGATTGTTACTTTAACAAAAGTAATTCTGAATTGAAATTTCAAAAGGTGACTAGACAAGGTGGCATGAAAGTGAGGGCTGCAAAGATTTCTGGGAAAATAAATGGCATGTGCAAAATTCATGAGTTGGTAGTAGATTGCGATAATAGTATTTTTACACATGATATAATGGAATCAGCACTGGACAACTAGATCGGAAACCCTATACAGGGTTGCTATGACTCAGAACAAACTCCATGGCACTTAACAACAAGAACAGTAATTAAAATGGAGACATTCGTGACAGAATTCTCATCTTCCACATAGGAAACACGTCCTATGGGTTCTGGCACTGTAAGATAAAGCACTGGATTTCAAGGTCAGTTTGAATCACAAGGTTGATGGTTCAAACTCACCAATCGCTCCTCAGAAACCTTATACAGGGTCACTACGATTCATAACTAACTTGACAGCACTTAACAACAACAACGGTGCAGCTCATGTACAGTTGCTATCACTCTATCAGTGGTGGTGTGGTAATTACTATGATGATGAAGAGATTTCAGCAGAGTTTCTAGACTAATTGAATTAAGAAGAAAGTTCTGATGATCTACTTTACAAAATCAGCCAGTTAAAATCCTACCACAAAGCTCTGATCTGAACCTTATTGTGGGTATGGCAATCTAACCAGTTTTTAGTTCTGTTGTGCAGTGCTTCCAAGACTCAAGGGCTAACTTACAGGCATGTAACAACAAAAATTAAAATAGAAACTAAAGGGGGCTAGTAAGGTAAAATAAAAGTTGCAAGTAATTTGTTTAATCAGGGAAATCAAATATCAGATAGTCTTTTGAAAACAATTTTTAGCAACAATTTGGAGAATTGATTTGATAAATTAAAAACTAGAAGGAGCTTACTAGTAGTTTAATTTTGAAGATGGATGATTGTTCTTGTGACAAATTGCTAAGTGACTGACTTAGGAAAAGTAAAGAAATTCCGAAATATTGTTTTGAAGAAGAAGAGACAGTTGGCTAAAGGAGTAGATATGTTTGCTAGTCAGTGCTGAATAGCAATTTGAAATTATGTTGGTTGTTTTTGTGAAGTCATAGTGACCCTATGTACATCAAAAAAAATACTGCCCAGTTCTACCCCAGCATCACATGCTATCACATAGCTGGCCAGATAGTTGTCCTCCAAATTTCTTAGCATAAAGAAGTGAGTGCCTCCAGTGCAGCTCACTTTCTTGAAAGATTTCAGTTGGTATTCCATTTGCAAATGGCTTCAGTGCACATTGGACTTCCTCCTTCAGTATCATTGGCTGTTGATCATATGCTACCTCTTGGAACTACTGAACATTAACCATGTCCTTTTGGTGCAGTGACTCTGGGTATTCCTTACATCTTCTTTTGATGTTTTCTGCATCATTCAATAATTTTCCCAGAGAGTCCTTCAATAATTAAAGTTGAGACTTGACATTTTTCTTCAGTTATCCCAGCTTGAGAAATGCTGAATGTGTTCTTCCTTTTTGGTTTTCTAACTCCTGATCTTTGTACATTTCCTTATAATATTTGACTTTGTCTTCTCGAGCTGACATTTGAAATTTTTTGTTCAGCTCTTGTACCTCCTCATTTCTTCCATTTACTTTAACATCTCCATGCTGGAGAGCTATTGTGACACTGTGGGTTAATGCACCAGACTGCAAAGCCATTTGAACTGCAAGGTTGGCGGTTCAAGCTCACCAGTCGTTCCTTGGAGACACTATATAGGGTAGCTATGGGTCAGAACCAACTCAATGGCACTTAGCAACAACATGCTGGATAGCAAGTTTCAGTGTCTCTTATGACATCCATTTTGATCTTTTCCTTCTCTCTTGTCTTCTTAATGACTTTTTGCTCTTCATGTATGCTCTTCTTGATGTCATCCCACAACTCTTCAGTTCTTCAGTCTTTAGTGTTTAATATATCAATTTTGCTCTTCAGGTGGTCTCTAAATTCAGGTGGGATATATTCAAAGAGATATTTTGTGTCTTGTGTACTTGTTTAAATTTTCTTCAGCTTCAGTTTGAATTTGCATCTGAGTAATTGATGGTCTGTTCCACAGTCTGCCCCTGGCCTTGTTTGGCCTGATAATATGGAGCTATTCCACCGTCTTTTCCCACAGATGTAGTCTATTTGATTTCTGTGTATTCCATCTGGTTAGGTCCATGTGTGTAATCATCTCTTATGTTGTCTAAGGAAGGTATTTGGAATGAACAAATCATTGGTTTTCAGAATTTTATCATGCGATCTCCAGCATCAGTTCTATCACTAAGGTCGTATTTTCCTATCTGACTGATCTGCATATGTTCTTTTTGGCAATGAATGCTACACCATTCTTCTTCATTTTTTTATTCCCGACAATGTAAACCATTTGGTTTCAGATTCAAAATGGCCAATACCAGTCCATTTCAGCTCACTAATGCCTAAGATATCGATATTTATGTGTCCCATTCAAGTAGGGGTATAGTTCTCCCTAATTACAAGCTCTCTCAATAGCCAGGAATATGTCCAGCTAACCTAGTGGCCAATAGGCTCTGTCTTGTGTAAGGTTGGCTCTGCTTGGGGTCATGTACAAGGATTACTCCCTTGTTTCTAGAAGCATGTGAACTTGCCCTGATCTAATCTGCACAAGAGCTAATAGAGAACTGCATTCATTCTTTCAGTCTCTATTGCATCCAACAGGAGATAGGTGGCAAGTGCCTGATAACATACCAATATACCATCATCAGTTGAATATAAACTAAAAAACACTGTAGTGTTTCCATGAATATAGAACATTTCAGCTTACAGTAAGAAACAAGTCAGAGTACCTTGAACAAGGAACAAAATACAGAGTCAGGTATTAGAAATAGTTTAAGACTGACTTTATAAACAATTTAAAAGAATGATATCTAGTTATCGTCATTGAATTGAGAAAGATTGAGGAAAGCAAGGAGAACACAAGGAAAAAAAAAAAAAAAACTTCAGAAGATTTCAGGAAAGTATTACAAGAACAAACTGACAAAATAAATGAAAAATTGTGCACCATACAAAAACAGCAATTATAAAACTAATACTTCAGAAATAGGTAATAAACATAAAGACAAAGAAGTAAAATTGATTGATTGGAAGGCTGAATTACTGAGCTTGAAGATAAATCTTTCAATATTCTGCTAAAGGAACAATCAAGCCCTGATATGGAATGACTGGATAAGTGCTGGACTGTTATCCCAAAGTTGGTGGTTCAAACCTACTAGCTGCTTCTCAGAAACCATACAGATTACTGGAACTCAGAACAGACTCAATCACACTTAGCAACAACAGTAACAATCAGAAAAGGAAAAAAAAATCTGAAGAATTGCTAATATAAATGTTGAACAAAATCAAGAAGAATAACGTACTTGTGACTGGAATTCCAGAATGGGAAGACACACACACAGAAATAGAAAACAACAAAAACAAAAAAATATAAAACAAATTATCCAAGAGTTTTTTGAAGAAAACTTCCCTAACATCATGAAAAATTATAAGATCACCATTCAAGAAGTTAAACAAATTCCAAACATGATAAGTTCCAAAAGAAAATCACCAAAACATATTATAATCAAACTTTTCAGAACCAAAGACTAAGCAGGCAGACAGCTCCAGCAAGTAAGAAGGCAGGCTACTGGCAACTGTCAGGGTTGTCAAGCAATAGAACAGACCACTGGCTCAAGTCCATGGAACAAAAGATCAGATGAGAGCCAGACACAGGATCCAGACCCAGCAGAAAGCAACAAACTCTGCTCAAATGTCCAATATTTTGGAAGCAGGCCATACCCCGAAGAAACTGAAAGCAGCACAGGGTAAATGAAAAGTTACCTACAAAGAAATACTAAAAAGACTAAGCTCTGATTTCTCAGCAGGAACTGAGTAGGCAAGCAGATATTGAAATGACATACATGAAACACTGGAAAGAAAAATTGCCAAACAAGAGTCTTATACCTAGAAAAATTGTCTATCAAATGTGATGGCAATTTAGGACATTTACAATTAAACAGAACTTTAAAAAAGAATGCAAAAGCCAGGCCAACCTTACAGAAAAAAACTACAAGGAACCCTTTGGACAGAGAACCAACTATAGCTGACAACAACCTAAGACTCATATAATGAAATATCACCCGGAACAAAACTCATATAGAAGTATCCAAAGTAAAATAAACTTATAAGAATTAAAAGTAGGAAATCAGAGATACCAATTTATAACACTGAAACAAAAGAAAACAAAAAGTAAAAAAAGGGAATATTGTATAGTACTTCTAAGAAAGGAGAAACAGACTTTTTTGAATATTTAGTCACTGAAAATCTATGAATAGCAGTGGAAAACTGTCAGTTAGAACCAGATTATTGACTACTGAAACATGATTAAAAGCACCAGAATATTGTCAGATACAGTGCTAGAAGATGAGTCCTTCAGGTTGGAAGGCACTCAAAATACAACTGGGGCAGAGCTGCCTACTCAAAGTAGAGTTGGCCGTGATGATGCAAATGGAACAAAGTCTTTGAAACCTTCATTTTCTGAGGGAACACAACTAAAAATATAGAAACAGCTATAAACATCCATTAATAATCAGAACATGGAATGTATAAAGTATAAATCTAGGAAAAGTGGAAATTGAAAAAAAATGAAATGGAACTCATAAACATCAATACCCTAGGAATTAGTGAATTGAAATGGACTGTTATTGGCCATTTTTAATCTGACAATCAGATGGATTACTATGCCAGGAATTACAAATTAAAGAGAAATGGTGTCACATTCATTATCTGAAAGAACACATCAAGATCTGTCTTTAAGTACAACACTGTGATAGGATAATATCCCAACATATACAAGGAAGATGAGTTAATATCACTAATATGCAAATCTACACACCAATCACTAAAGCCAGCGGTGCTGAAATTGAAGAATTATATCAATTTCTTTAGTCTGAAATTGGTCAAAAATGAAATCAAAATGTATTGATAATTACTGGTGATTAGAATACAAAGGTTGGAAACAAAGATGAAGGATTAGTAGTTGGGAAATATGGCCTTGGTGACAGAAGCAATGCTGGAGATCATATGATAGAATTTTGCAAGACCAATGATTTCTTTATTGCAAATACTTTTTTACACAACATAAAAGACAATTATATACATGGATCTCACTAGTTGGAATACACAGAAATCCAATGTACTACCTCTATGGAAGGGATGTTGGAAAAGCTTCATATCATCAACCAAAACAAGGCCAGGAGCAGAATGTGGAACATCAATTGCTCATATGGAAGTTCAGGCTGAAACTGAGGAACGTTAAAATGAGTCTTTGAGAGCCAAAATGTGATCTTGAACATATCCCACCTGAATTTAGAGATCATCTGAAGAACAGATTTGATTCATTATACAATAAAGACCAAAGAACCGAAGAGTTATGGGATGATAACAAGAACATAACACAGAAAAAAAGTAAAAGATCATTAAGAAGACAATACAAAAGGAAAAGACCAAAATGCATGCCAGAGGAGACTCTGAAACTTGCTCTAAGGCAAAAAGATACTAAAGAAAATAGAAGAAATGAGGAAGTAAAAGAAAAATTCAAAGAGCAGCTTGACAAGACAAAGTCAAATACTATAATGAAATGTGCCAAGATTTGGAGTTAGAAACCCAAAAAGGAAGAAACGCTCAAGATTTCTCAAACAAAGGGAACTGAAGAAAAAAATCAAGCCTTTAATTGAAATATTTAAGGATTCTGTGGGCAAAATATTGAGTTATGCAGACAGCATCAAAAGAAGATGGAAGGAATACCCAGAGCCACTGTACCAAAAAGAAATGGTTGATGTTCAACCATTTCAACAAGTAGCATATGATCAAGAGCCAATGACACTGAAGGAAGAAGTCCAAGGTGCACTGAAGGCAATGACAAAGAAAAAGCCTCTGGGAATTGATGAAATACAAACTTAAATCTTTCAACAAACTGAGACAGCACTGGAGATCAAGAAATTTGGAAGACAACTACTGGCCAACTGATTGGAAGAGATCCATATTTGTGCCCATTCCAAAGAGAGATAACCCAATGGAATGCAGAAGCCATCAGACAATATCATTAGTATCTCATACAAATAAATTTTTGCTAAATATAATCCAAAAAGGACTGCAAATGTGCATTGACAACGAACTGCCAAAGGTTCAAGTCAGATTCAGATGTGCATGGGGAATGAGGAATATTATTACTGATGTCAGATGGATCTTGGCTGAAACCAGAGAACACCAGAAAGATATTCACCTGTGCTTTATTGACTATGCAAAGGCTTTCAACTGTGTGGATCAGGATAAACTATGTACAACATTTTGAAGAATGAGTATTGTAGAACTTGATTGTTCTCATGAACCTGTACATAGACCAAGAGGCAGTTGTTGAAACAGAAAAAGTGATTACTAGATGGTTTCAAATTAGCTAAGGTATGCACCGAGGTTATGTTTTTTCACCATATTTATTCAACCTGTACACTGTGCACATAATCCATAATCTGAGAATCTGTATTATATGAAGAAAAATGTGGCATCAGAATTGGAGGAAGATGTATTTATAACCTGCTTATGCTGATGTTACAAACTAGTTTACTGAAAGTGAAGCGGACTTAAAATACTGATAAAGACAAAAGATGAAAGCCTTCTGTTTGGGATGCACCTCAATGTAAAGCAGACAAATTTTTTTACTACTGGACCAATGAACAAAACCCACATAAATGGAGAAAAGGTAGAAGTCATTACAGACTACATTTTGCTCAGTTTAACCATCAGCAGTCATCAGCAGCAGTCAAAAAATTAAACAACATATTGCATTAGGCAAATATGATGCATGAGTTCTCTTTAAAGTGTTTGATAGCAATGGTGTCAGTTTGAGGACAAGATGCACCTGACCCAAGGCATGGTATTTTCAATAACCTCATACACATGTGAATGTTGGGCAAAGAATATGCAAGACTGTAGAAGAATTGATGCATTTTAGTTATTGTGTTAGAGGAGAATATATACAGTACCATGGACTGACAAAAGAACAAACAAATCTGTGTTGAAAGAAGTAAATCCGGAATTCTCCTTTGAAGCCAGATGACAACACTTCATTTCTCATTCTTCATATATCATGTCTGGTAAAGTGGAGGGTCAAACAAAAAGAGGAAGAGCCCCAACTAGATGGATTGGCACAGTGGCAGCAGCAATGGACTCACAATTAGTAATTGTGTGAAGTTGGTGCAGGACCGAGCAATGTTTTGTTCTGTTGTACTTAGGGTCACTATGAGTTGGTTCCAATTTGATGGTACCTAATAACAACAGAGTCCTGGTGTGGTGCTGTGGGCTAATGCGTCATACTGCAAAGTCATTTGAATTGCAAAATTGGTGGTTCAAACTCACCAGCTGCTCCTTGGAAACCCTATACAGGATTGCTATGGGTTGCAATTGACTCAATGGCACTTAACAACAACAACAAGTACTTCCAAAAGAAGAGGAAATCAAGAATATTTCAAGTAAAGAATTAAATAGAAATATGCCTATTTGTAACTCTAAAACGAGAACAAGACTTATACCTAGCCCTTGCTAACCCCTACTCCTAACACGAACACTAGTTCTAACCATAACCCAAACACTAAACAAGGACCTAGGCTTAGCCTTGTTGTTGTTTGGTGCCATCGAGTTGGTACTGACCCATAGTGACC
>NW_006408729.1:441896-451408 GCF_000296735.1 Chrysochloris asiatica | reverse complement strand
GATTGCTAGGATATCAATGTTTATTTTTTCCATTTAATTTTTGACAATTTTCTTCTGTTCCTCCAGCTTGAGAAATGCTGTGCGTGTCCTTCCTTTTAGGTTTTCTGATTCCGGAGCTTTGCACATTTTGTTGTAATTTTTGGCTTTATATTCTCGATCTGATCTTCGAAATTTTCTGTTCAGCTCTTGTACCTCCTAATTTCTTTCATTTGCTTTAGCATCTCTATGCTGGAGAGCAATTTTCAGCATCTCTTCTGACATCCATTTTAACCTTTTCCTTCTTTTTTGTCTTCTCAATGACTTTTTGCTCTCTTCATGTATGATGCTCTTGATGTCATCCACAACTCTTCTGGTCTTTGGTGTTTAGTGTTTAATGTGTCAAATCTGTTATTCAGATGATCTCTAAATTCAGGTGGGATATATTCAAGATCATATTTTGGCTCTCGTGGACTTGTTTTCATTTTATTCAGCTTCAGTTTGAATTTGCATATGAGTAATTGATGGTCTGTTCCACAGTCTACCCTTGGTCTTGTTTTGACTGATGATGTGGAGCTTTTCCATCATCTCTTTCCACAGATATAATCAGTAGTCAGTTTGATTTTTATGTGTTCCATCTGGTGAGGTCCATGTGTATAGTCATCTCTTATGCTGTCTAAAGAAGGTATTTGAAATAAACAAATCATTGGTTTTGCAGAAATCTATCATGAATTCTCCAGCATCATTTCTATCACCAAGGCCATATTTTCCAACTATTGAGCCTTCCTCTTTGCTCCCAACCTTTGCATTCCAATCACCAATAATGATCAATACATCTTGATTGCATGTTTGATCAATTTCAGATTGAAGAATTTGGTAGAATTCTTCTATTTCATCCTCACTAGCTTTAGTGGTTGGTGCATAAATTTGAATAATAATGGTGTTAACTGGATTTCCCTGTAGACGCATGGATATTATCCTATCACAGACAGTATTGTACCTCATGAGTGGTCTGGATATGTTCTTTTTGACAATGAATGCAAAACCATTCCTTTTCAATTTGTTATTCCCAGCATAGTAGCACATGTGGTTGTCAGATTCAAAATGGCGATACCAGTCCATTTCAGCTCAGTAATGCCTAAGATATCGATGTTTAAGCATTCTATTTATTTTTGACAACTTCCAATTTTCCCAGATTCATATTTCATACAATCCATGTTCCTATTTTCAATGGACATTTACAGCTGTTTCTCTTCATTTTGAGTTCTGGCCCATCAGCAAATGAAGGTCCTGTGGGCTTTTCCCCAAAGAGCTTTACTCCATGCACGTTTTCAAGGTGAACGCTACTTTGAGGTGGCAGCTCTTCCCCAGTCATATTTTGAGTGACTTCCCACCTGAGGGGCTCATTTTTCTGGCACCATATCTGACAGTGTTTCTCTGCTATTCATAAGGTTTTCAGTGATTAAAGATTTGGAAATAGTTCGTCACTCTTTCTTCCTCATCTGTCTGTCTGGAAGCTCATCTGAAACCTCTCCACCATGGGTGATCCTGCTGGTATTTAAAATACTGGTGGCATAGCTTTCAGAATCACAGCAACTCACAAGCCACCACCAAAGAACAAACTGACAGACGAATGGTGGCCATTTGGTTTTAAGTGGCAAATCAGATAGATGTTCAGTGAGGAGCTCTGTCACCAACATACAGTATACCAGACCAAATAGGTTCAGGGGATGGTGCTAGAACTCTGAACCATATATAAAGGAATATTTAGAAGATTGGATGGCTTACAACTAGGGGAATTTGTAGTAGAATCAAGAAATCCATTGCTTTCTAATTCAAGACTCTCAGCTACTCCCAGAGCCACCATTTTGGGAGAGACAAAGTTGGGGAAGGATCAAAACAGCCATGAATGCCTGACAGAACCATGAAGATACAGGTGTGGATATTCTTTTTTTGGTATCTGTTCATTGGTCTCTCGCTGTCTACTCACCTCCATTCTGGTAACTAGAGGGGATGCCTTAGTGAATGGACACCAAACCCCCACCCCTGGAGGGTTCTACTATGCATACACACAGATCTCCTCAAAATTTAAAGTGACAGTTTCAACTTAAGGCTCAGTCTAGATTTAGGCATATTCTTAATCGTAAGCACTTACTCCTGCCCCTCATCTCCCCCTAAAAATGAAAATCCTATTGATCACAACACAATATTGTCCAATATAGTTCTGGAAAATGGAAGACACTCAAAATACACAATGGAATCAATCATACTAGTGATTGTGACCATGGTGCTGGAACAGACAGTGTTTTGTAATTTAGTATATAGTGTCATCATGAGTTAGCATTGACTCCTCAGTCACTAAAAACAACAGTCAAAATTAAATTTTACTTTTCATGGCAGCTAAGACTGGGCCAGGATTATCAGTGATTTGTTAGTTAATGTGTAGTCATTCTCTATGATGAGATCTAATATAAGGCAATTAACTTTGTGCTGAGATCTGCTATGAACAGCTAATCAATTCAAGCGAAATTTCCTCAGTGCTGTGGCCTATTTCCAAATACTGGATGCTTGACAGAGCTCGTTGCTTTCTGCTGTATTTGGATCCTGAATCTTGCTCGTCATCTGACCTCTGGTCCTTCGGAGTTGAGTCCATGGCCTGCTGTATTATCTGCCAATCCTGAGAGTCATAAGCAGCCTGCCCTCTTGCCTGCTTGCCTGCTTTCCTGCCTGCTATCAGACCTGCCAATCTTGGCTCATCAGCCATGGAGTTATAGGAGTCAGAAGCCTCTAGCTTGGGTTAGTAGTCCAATGCTTATTCCACAGTATCACACTGGACTCACCCCAAAATATTGTTGTTGTTACATGCTGTCAAGTTGGTTCCTACTCTTGGCTACCCTTTAGAATACATTTTCTGAGGAGTGGCTGGTGGGTTTAAACCACTAACCTTGCAGCTCAAACTGACCTTGCACTCTAGTACATTATCCTGTAGTACTATACCAAGGCTCTGCCACAAAGAATGCTGTTGTTAAGTGCCATTGAGTCGGTTCCAACCCATAGCAACCTTGTATAGGGTTTCTGAAGAGTGGCTGGTAAGCTTGAACCATCGACCTTGCTTGCACTTCAACAACTTTGTAGTTCAGTGCATTAACCCACAGTGCTGCACCAGGAATTCTCACATGAAAGACTTAAGATGTGCACATATACTACTGTTGTTCCATATGCTAGAAGATTCCTTAAGGACATCTGATAATCTTCATCTTTTTGTTCTGTAATTCTTGATGTGATGGTTTCTCTTCAGCATCTATGTGACTTATACAACTGTTGAACTCTTTTCTTCATTAAAGGCAAAATAGGGCAAATAATAATAATCATAGGGATTTTCAACACTAGCCACATATGTTTTATCAGTAAAGTAATGACCTTTTCATTTGGAATCTCTCCACTATATTCACCTTATTCATGTTTTGTTATTAAGTGAGCTATAACTTTTCTAGTTGTATGAAGAGAAGCATTGGTGACACTGTAGGATAAGCATTAGATTGCTACTGCTAACCACAATGTTGGCAATTTACCCCTAACAGCCACTCCAGAGAAGAAAGTTGAGGCTTTCTGCTCCCATAAAAATTTAAAGCTTTAGAAACCCTATACAGGGCCACAGCACATTAAAATAAACTCAGTGGCAGGGAGTTTTCTGTTGCTTTGATGTATTTTGTAAAAAAATAGTTTTTTGTTTGTTGCTGTACGGTAAGCATTGGACTTCTAATCACAAAACTAGCAGTTCTAAAACACTAGATGATCCTTGGGAGAAAAATAAGGTTATCTGTTCCCATGAAGATTTACAGCAGGAGAACCCCTATATAGGGTCCCTGTGAGTTAGAACTAACTCAACAGCAGTGAGTCTGTTTTTTGTTTGCTTGTTCTTATTATGAAATCCCTTTGCTTGTGTTATTATTCAGGTGTTTTTGTTACAACTTCCTTTTGTTGACTTGTTTTAAGCTCCACTTTTGGATTTGTTTGCACTTCTACACATTTTCAAGTTTTGTTTAATGGCAGTAACCATACAACGAACATTTGCCTGAAATGATATGGGTTTTTCTATTTTCCAATTTTCTTTGCACTACAGTAAAGGATGTTTTAGATTATAAATCTAAATAAAAATAGTCTGGCTACTGTCTGCAAAATAAATATTAGTTACAAAAGCTGCTCACAGCGCATAAAATTTCAACTTATGGCTTAAGTGACGTAGCATTTTTGTTTTAACAAATCACTTGAGAGATACATAAACTTTTTACTAAATTATATATTTTTGACAAATTTTACTTTGTGCTCTTACAAAAATGTCTTAAAACCAACTTAAAAGTGAATCAAATAATCATTTTCATAAATTATAGAATGATCATGCATTTATTAAAACATTAAAATATATACATAGAAAGAGATATTTATATTCATGTACACATTTAATAAGCAATTAAAATTATACAATCAATTAATTTATTCAATCTTTTCAGTTTTTATAAGTAAACAATAATATATGAGGAAAATTATATTTAAAACATGAAGTTTCAGAAGAGTGGAACTATTTGAGTTTCTTCTGAAGCTGTTCCAATTTAAATTTAATAATTAAGTTTATCTATTTATTCATTTGCTTATCTATTTATTTCCTCTTTCCTTGAGTGTAAAATATTGTCTAGGATTGTGTTATGTTCTTTCACTACTTTAGTGAATGAAATAAATGTGACTCCTGACCTTATGGAGTTTGAAATCTAAGGCAGAACAAATATATTATTCAAATTGTCACAAAATATATAATAAACTACAATGCATGTCACTTGCAAGATTACATTGTCCCTTGGATATCTGGTTAAACTTGCCTTGCATATTTAATGTATAAACCTCCCCAGTGATTTCTAAATAAGGATAATACACTCTGTCTCCACCCTTTAATGTCTGTGAAATATACTCTTATGACCCAGTGTGTGGACTTTGATACAACCTGTACTCTCGTGGTTTCTCCAAAACACCTGATTACATAAAGCGTATAAGATTTCACAATAGTATTGGACTTAAGGGTTTGCAGGAGGGGAGAAACACCACTTTTCTCCATAATGATATTTCAAAGTTGAGTGCTTTCTTTGTATTGCTGTGTCTATAAAATGCCATCGAGTCAGTTCTGACTTATAACAACCCTGTATTGGATTTTAGGGGAGCAGCTGGTGAGTTTGAAATGCTAAATTTGTGATTGCAGCCAAGTTTTTATCTTACAGCGCTGCACATACCTTGTGTTCTATACTTTTCTACAGACAGCAAAATGGCCTTGTAGTTTACAGCTTCCTGAGAAGTTTACCTCCGTTTCTAATGATCTTTCAGGCAAATATATCTAGCCAAATCTCTTGGGAATTATGGTCAATAAAATTGTCCTCATTGTGTACACTGTGGTATTATGAAGACATGTATTAGCAATTATGAGGCATATAATAATGAAAAATAGTGATAAAGAGAAAAGATGTCAATTTGAGGACTCAGGTGTCCCTGATGTGATACTGTAGGATAAGCACTGGACTGGGAAATACAAGGTTGGCAGCTCAAGCCCACCAGCCACTTCTAAGAAACAATATACAGGGTCACTAGGAGTCAGAGCAGACTCGACACTTAACAAGAAAACTATATACATGTAAACTCTATTAGTTTGTCATATGGTGGTAACTTGAGTGATTCTGTGGTTCAGTAAGCTAAATCACTGATATTTTAAATACTTGCAAGGTCATCCATGGTGGACAACTTTCACTAGGGATTTTAGACTAAGAAGAAGAAGAGATCGACCAATTCTGAATGGTTAGCCACTGAAATAATTATGAATAGTAGCATTGTTGTTGTTGTTGTTAGGTGCCATCAAGTCAGTACCAACCCATAGTGACCTTATGCACAGCAGAATAAAACACTGCCCAATCCTGGGCCAACCTCACTACTGTTGTCATGTTTGAATCCATTGATGCTGCCACTTGGCCAATCCATCTCATTGAGGTTCTTCCTCTTTTTCTCTGACCCTCCACCTTACCAAACATGATATCCTTCTCCAGTGACTGGTCCCTCCTGACAATATGTCTGAAGCATGAGAGATAAAGTTTGGCCATCTTGGCATTCAAGGAGCATTCTGGCTGTACTTCTTCCGAAATGGATCTATTGGTTCTCTTGGCAGCCCATGGCAGTTTCAGTATTCTCCTCCAACACCATAACTCAAAATCATCAATTATTCTACAGTCTCCCTTATTCACCGCCCAGCTTTCACATGCATGTGAGGTTATTGAAAATAGCCATGGCTTGGGTCAGGCGCACCTTAGTCCTCAAGCTGACATCTTTGCTCTTCAACACATTAAAAACGTCTTGTGCAGCAAATTTGTCTTATGCAATACATTGATTGATTTCTTGACTGCTGCTTCCATGAGTGTTGATAGTTGATCCAAGAAGAATGAAGTCCTTGACAACTTCAACCTTTTCTCCATTGATAAGAAAGTGTTTATTAGTATAGTGGTGAGGATTTTTGTTTTCTTGACATTGAGATGTAATCCATACTGACGGTTGTGCTCTTTGATCTTCATCAGCAAGAGTTTTAAGTCCTCTTCACTTTCAGCAAGCAAGGTTGTATCATCTGCATATTGCAGGTTGTTAATGAGTCTTCCTCCAATCCTGATGCTGCACTTTTCTTCATATAACCCAGCTTTTTTGATTATTTGCTCAGCATACAGGTTGAATAAGTATGGTGAAAGAATACAACCAAGTCTCACACCTTTCTTAATATTAAACCATTCAGTGTTCCAATGTTCTGTTTGAACAACTGACTCTTGGTCCAGGTACAGATTCCTCATGAGCACAATTAAGTGTTCCAGAATACTCCTACTTCACAATGTTGTCCATAGTTTGTCATGATCCACACAATCGAAAGACTGTACGTAATCAATAAAGCACAGGTAAACATCTTTCTGGTATTCTCTGCTTTCAGCCAAGATCTATCGGACATCAGCAATGATATCCCTCATTCCATGGCCTCTTCTGAATCCAGCTTGAACCTCTGGGAGTATTCTGTCAATGTATGATTGTAGCCATTTTTTTTATTACCTTTAGCAAAAGAATAGTAGCATAGCATTGCCAAATATTTGCCAGAAGATAAGACCCTTAAGTTAGAAGACACTCAAATTACAACTGGGGAAAGCTGTGTCCTCAAACTAGAGTTGGCCATAACAATGTGCATGAAGCAAATCTTTTGGGACCTTTATTTGTTGATGGGGCAAAGCTCAAAATGAGGAAAACAGATGTAAACATCCATTAATAATTGGAACATAAAATGTATGAAGTATGAATCTAGGAAAATTAGAAGTTGCCAGATATGAAACAGAATGCATATAACTTGATATCCCAGGCATTAGTTTTGGTTTGGTTCTGTAGGATAAGCACAGAACTGTTAAATTAGAAGTTGTTAAATCTCACCAGATGCTCCTTCATAAGCTTATACAGGGTCTCTATGAGTTGGAACCAATTTAATGTCACATACCAACAACAAAGGAACTCTGGTAGCGTAGTGGTTACGAATTGGGCTTCTAACCTCAAGGTCGGCAGTTCAAAACTACCAGTGACTCCGCGGGAGAAAAATAAGGTGCTTTGCTCCCGTAAAGATTTACAGCCTCAGAAACCCTGTGCAGGGTCACTATGAGTCGGAACCGAATCCACGGTACTTAACAACAACCAACAACAACAAGGAGCTCTGGTAGCATTGTAGTTACGAATCATGCTGCTAACCTTGCGGTCATCAGTTCAAAACTACCAGCTGTTCCACAGGAGAAAGATGAGGCTTTCTGCTCCCCTAAAGATTTACAGCATCGGAAACTCTGTACAGGGTCACTATGAATCAGAACCGACTCCATGGCACATAATAACAAAAACCAACAGCAACAGTCATTAGTGAGCAGAAATGGACTAGTATTGGCAATTTTGAACTGGATAATTATATTATTTATTATGCCATCAATGACAAATTGAAGAGGAGTGGTGTCACCTTCATCTTTAACAGGAGCATTTCAAGAGAACTTAGGCAAGATGACAGACTAGCCAGAAGTAATACATGGGCTGTATTCAACAAAGATATGAGAGACCAAATGAAACAAACACAGATGAAAATTCTGGAACTCTGAACTTCAGAGGACAGGTTAGAATGTAGTTTGTGTACTTGCTTGGAGGAAAAACTGAGCAGGGATGGTGAGGGAGGGAGACTTACTGGTAAATGGCTGACCAGACATTGCATGACCCTCTTGAACTTTACCCAAGTCTAGCAGACTCACGTAGGTGACTGGAAAGGAGATGGCAACTAGGCCCATACAGCCCAGTCACAAGCATAACCTCTACAACTCCACCAACAGGGCAAGAGCGAATACTAGTTCCTAAATGACCTGCTCAACAAAAGACAAGTCAATGATATACACACAATGGAATACTACACCATGTTGAAGCATGATGATAAATCTGTGAAACACCTCACAACATGGATCAACCTGGAAGACATTATGTTAAGTGAAATTGACTCATAGTGACCTTAAGCAAAAGAGTATGAAACACTGCCCAGTCCTACACCATCCTCACAATTGCTGTTAAGCTTGAGGTTGTCCTTCTCCAAAGACTGGTTCCTCCTGATAATATGTACAATGTGTGACCCAAATCCTAATTTTTAAGGAACATTCTGGCTGTCCTTCTTCCAACACAGATTTGCTTGTTCTTCTAGCAGTCCACTCTATTTTAAATGTTCTCCTCCAACACTGTAAGTCAAATCTATAAATTCTTTTATGTTCTTCCTTATTCACTGTCCAACTTTCACATGCATATGAGGCAATTGAAAATACCATGACTTGAGTCAGGCACACCTTAGTCCTGAAAGTTGCATCTTTGCTCATGAACACTTGAAATAAACTGTATGCAGCCAATTTACCACATATGTGAGACCAATGTTAAGAAGAAATGAGTAAAAATTATTATCTGCACTCCTTTTATATTAAAATGATCTTCACATCCAGGGCTGATGACAACACTGAGTGTGCATGTGAAATGATTCTGTTGAATAGATGTGTGACTGAATTATGTGGCAAATCAGTCATGATTGTGTCTATGAAATAATCCACAACTGACTTAAGTTTCAAAAAGTTTTTCAGATGGGTATCAAAACAACTCATGGAAGAGCATAAGAGAAATGTTTGGACATCTACAAACAAAATTTGGAGCGATACTTGAAGGAAGGCAAAATTTCTTTTAGTAAAAAAATTATTAACTAGTGACGAGACATGGATTCTTTACTATACTCCTGAGAGTAAGTGGCAGTGTATGGAAAGGAAACATCCGCAATTGCTGGTCAAGACAAAGTTCAAAAGTCTTTGTCTATAATAAAATATGCAAAGATTTGGAACTAGAAAACCAAAAGGGAAGAACATGGTCAGCATTTCTCAAGCTGGGGAAACTGAAAAAAAAATTCAAGCCTCGACTTTCATTATTGAAAG
>NW_006408729.1:439538-440579 GCF_000296735.1 Chrysochloris asiatica | reverse complement strand
GACTGCCAAAAGAACCAATAGATCTGTTTTGGAAGAAGTGCAGCCAAAGTGCTCCTTGGAGGCCAGGATGGCTAAGCTTCGTCTCTCATACTTTGGACATATTGTCAGGAGTGACCAATCGTTGGAGAATGATGTCATGCTGGGTAAGGCGGAGGGTCAGAGAAAATTAAGAAGACCCCCAACGAGATGGATCAGCCAGGTGGCATCATTGATGGCGTCAAGTGTGGCAGCGGTTGTGAGGTTGGCCCAGGATCGGACATTGTTTCGTTCTGCTGTTCTGCTGTGCATGGGGTCACTATGAGTCAGTTCCAACTTGATGGTACTTGACAACAACAACAACTGGTGAAGAAATGAAGAAAGCAATGTATTCGTGGCTCACGGCTCTAGACTTTTTTTTTTTTTTTTTAAATATATAAGGCAATGTGAAAGCTTGTTGAGAGATGGACAAAGTTTATTGAAAAGCAAGAAGATTATATTAAAAACAATGTGTTTGTCTTTTCTAAAAGTTGATTAAAATAAATTCAACAGAGTGTGGATACTTTTTGACTACATCTCATAAAATGTTGTTAGTTATAAAATGCAAAATCTATGATGATTACTAGGGGAGAGGGAATTATTCAAGGGCTAGAGAGTACACACATGTTAACATGAGTGACAGCACATGCAATATACAACAGGAGGGAAGTTATCAGAGGAAAGAGGAAGGTAGTGAAAGACACAGGAGGAATACAATAGCTAAAGTGGATAGAGGTAAATACTGCTACCTCTTGGTACATGGAGGCAACTGATATCATTGTAATAAATCAAAGAATAGTTTGTTGAATATAAAGCTGATCATATGTTCTGTATGCCTTCATTCTATTCACAATAAAATAGTTTAATAAAAGGAGCATTTCAAGATCTATTTTGAAATACAATGCTGTCTGAGACAGGACAAAATTCATATGTTCACAAGAAAGGATGATGCAGCCTTGGAGTCACTTAATGCCAATAAATCTGGAAGACAGTTACCTAGTCAACTGATTACCATAGAGTCATCTT
>NW_006408729.1:435932-439339 GCF_000296735.1 Chrysochloris asiatica | reverse complement strand
ATAGCCCAAATTACATATTTTTTTTCTGAACTGCTAACCTTGTGGTGTTGGGACTGTGGTTTGTAGTCTAGTGCTGATCCTACAGCACCACACAAAAAGCATGTGTAATTTGGACTACAAATAATGAAGACCACAGAAAGATTGATATGTTTGAATTATGGTGTTGTTGTAGAATATTGAAATACCATGGACTTCCAGAATAACAAACAAATTTGTCTTGGAAGAATTACAGTCAGAATGCACCTTAGATGAGAGTATGTCTAGACTTCATCTCTTGTGCTTTGTACATATTGTTAGGAAGTCAATATCTTCCTGAACGATATGTTTGGTAAAGTAGAGAGCCAGTGAAAAAGAAGATGATCCCAGTTAGATGACTGATACAGTGGCAATAACAATGGGCTCAAATATAACAATTCTGAGGATGACACACAACTGATTTTCATTTCAGTTGTGCATAGACTTACTATGAATTAGAACCAACTTGATGGTTGTTGTTAGGTGTCATCAAGTCAGCATCTACTCATAGCAACCCCATGCACAACAGAGTGAAACACTATTGTTTCATTATTATGCTTAAGCCCACTGCTGCTGCCATTGTGCAAATCCATTTCCTTGGGGGTCTTCCTCTTTTTCTCTGGCCCTCTGCTTTACCACACATGATATCCTTCTCTAGGGACCATTACCGCCTGATAATATGTCCAACGTATGGTTGATGCTTCCAAGAAGCATTCTGGCTGTACTTCCAACACAGATTTGTTTGTTCCTTTGGAAGTACATGATACTCCTTCACCATAACTCAAATGCATCAATTCTTCTGTGTTCTTCCTTATTAACAGACAATTTTTACAAGCATATGAAGTTATTGAAAATACCATGGCTTGGGTTAGACACACTCTAGCTTTCAAACTGATATCTTTGTTTTTTTTAACACTTTACAAAGTTCTTATAGAGCAGATTTGTCCAATGCAATATGTCCTTTGATTTCTTGACTGTTGCTTTCATGAGTGTTAATTGTTGATCTGAGTAAAATGAAGTGTTTGACAACTTCAGTGTTTTCTCCATTTAACTTCATGTCATTTACTGGTCCATTGGTGAGGATTTTCATTTTCTTTACATGGAAATGCAACCCATACTGAAGGGTTTTGATCTTCATCAGCAAGTATTTTAAGTCCTCTTCACTTTCAGCAAGCAAGGTTGTATCATCTGCATATTGCAGGTTGTTAATGAGTGTTCCTCTAATCCTGATGCCACATTTTTCTTCGTAGAACCCAGCTTCTGGTATTATTTGAACAACATACAGACTAAATAAGTATGGTAAAAGAATACAACCCGGGTGCACACCTTTCCTAATTTTAAACCTAATAGTACTTAACAACAATATCAATAATACTGAATGAACCCTCATGGCATATTGGCTTAATGTTCAACAACTAATCAAAATGTCAGCAGTTCAAATCCAACAGGTTCCTATCAAGAGAATGATGTGGCAGTCGACTTCCATATAGTTAAATCAATATGAAGGGATATAATTCTTAGTTCATCAAAATGATTTACATCCTTCGATAAGATTCACATCCTTATAAACCCTGTGGGGCATTACTACTCTATCCAATTTGTGTCACTATGATTCAGAATTGATTAGATGGCAGTATATTTTTATTTTTGAAAGATTTATTATGTACCAGAAACTAATATAAGAGCTTTATATATTTCATCCTGAAGCTGTATTTATTTATAGGAATTACAACATTATTTATATAATATACTACGAGAAGAGTGAATATTGCATGAACTATTTCTCCTCATAATTTTAGACACAGATTTAGAAGTGGTTTTCTACAGTTACAGTATAAAACTTGCTGTCAAAGATTATCTTATGCTCTTTATACTATCCTTGATTATAAATAATTTTGAGATCAGAACATAATTGGTTATTTCATCCTTGATATATTATAACATTTTCAAATCACTTATTTTGATGCATAGTTTACTGACATTAGCATTGTAAAAGTTTGTGTCATCTTTAAGTTGCTTTAGAAAATTTATGCTAAAGTACATTACACTATTGTATCCACATATGACTCAAAAAAATCTGCATTTACAAAGTCACTTTTGCGACATCAGTTATATATTAAAAAGTAAACTTTCTTGAGAGTTTAATTCCTAGGAACTTATTTTTAAACTGTTGGCAGATTATTTTTCTGGAAGTGATGACTTCATCTAAATATCTGCCAACTTTAAATATTATTCCTAAGTTTTCATTGATTTATAGAGTTAACACAAAACACTCTGCATAATCAACTGTACATAACATTCTATTTAGACTTTATAATAAGAAACTCACCAGAATACATATTTTACAGGACAATGAAAAACTCATTCAATACAGTCTTAGTATATTTTATGAAGGGAAGAGGTTTTAGATGATTAGAAGGTTTAATAGGTTGCCAAAAGGTGGAGTTAAAAAAAAAAAAAAAAAAGCTAAATAAAATACTAGGTATAAGCAGTGGACATATCTTTGGACACAAAATACTGTTAAAGAAAGTGGAACATTTTAGCCCAGAAAAAGACTCAGGAATTTTACTAGTTGTATGCAAATAAATTAAGAGTTATGATGTAGACTACATATTAGAGCAGATTTAGATTACTTTAGGTAGTAAAGACTATATGCTTTCTATGAGAAAGTTCTGTCATAATTGCCCAGGGTCACAACAGGTTGTCTCCAGGGGTAGTAAATTCTTTTGATTTTATTTCTGAAGATACTGAGGAGAGCGAGTGATCATTTATTAAGTGAATTAAAGGACTGCAAGTTACTAGATAAACTGTTGAAATAGACCAAAGTGGGCATACTCACAACTTGGAGATTCTAATTTAATCAAAAATATGTTGCCTAAATGCTGATCTTGACTCCAGGCTGTTACGTTCTTGATTATGACAAGAAGCAGATTGGTAGTGGCAAGCAGGTGTCCTCAATAATTTATATGTTAGAGTCACTTCTTGGAAATACTTTGCTTGTTCTCTATGAGTTGGAACTTAACAACACTTAACAAAAACAAAACAAGCTTGCTGAAAGTGAAGAGGACTTAAAACATTTACTGATGAAGATCAAAGAGCACAGCCTTTGGTATGAATTACATCTAAATGTATCGGGAAAAAAAAATCCTCACCACTAGACCAATAAACAGCATTCTTATCAACTGAGAAAAGATCAAAGTTGTCCAGTACTTCATTCTTCTTGGATCAACTATCAACACTCATGGAAGCAGCAGTCAAGAGATCAAAAGACGTATTGCATTAGACAAATCTGCTGTATTGCATTAGGCAAATCTGCTGCAAAGACCTTTTTAAAGTGTTGAAGAGCAAAGCTGTCTGGTTGCAGACTAAGGTGTAGCCTGACCCAAGCCATG
>NW_006408729.1:428894-430942 GCF_000296735.1 Chrysochloris asiatica | reverse complement strand
CTAAAGAAGGATATCATGCTTGGTAAGATGGATGGTGGGAGAAAAAGAAGAAGACCCTCAATGAGATGGATCAGCCATGTGGCATCATTGATGGACTCAAGTGTGGCAGCAGTAGTGAAGTTGGCCCAGGATCAGACATTGTTTTGTTCTGCTGTGCATGGGGTCACTATGAGTCGATTCCAACTCGATGGCACCTGATAACAACAACAACAACGCTACCAGAGCTCTGATTTACAGCCTCGGAAACTCAGTACAGCATCACTATATGTTGGAACCGGCTCCACGGCACATAACCACTACCACTATATAATATGGTGCTGTAGGTTAATGTGCTGGTCTGCAAGGTCATTTTGAACCACAACTGAGCAGTCAAAACCCCCAGCCGGTCCTCAAAACCGAGTCCCTATGGGTCGGGCCTAACTCGACGTCACTTAACAACAACAGTAACAAAAGTCTGTCTGAGTCAAAATTGACTCAAGGGCAGTGGGTTTGTGATAGTGACTATTCTTAGTAGTACAAATGAATTATTCTGCAGACATTTATTCTTAATGAGCAGAAACATTAGAGATGAGTGTGAACAAAAACTGTTTAAAACACTGGCTTACACTATAAATGGAGTCCTGGTGTGGCGTTTTGCGTTAATGTGCCATACTGCAAAGTCGTTTGAACAGAAAGATCGGCGGTTCAAACTCACCAGCTGCTCCTTGGAAACCCTATACAGGGTCGCTACGGGTCGGAACCGACTCGACAGCACTTAAAAACACCACCATCAACAGTATAAATGACTTCAGTGGAAACTTTTTTTGTTGATAAACACATACGTACACACACCAGAGGGGGTCTCAAATAGTTCCTAGAAACCTTCCATTATATTTTAATTTCATTTTTCATAAATTTTTGATAGCTTTCTCACACATATATTTGGAGTGCAGTAGCTCCAGAGGATAAGCACTGGACTGTGATTAGAGCCCATCAGTCACTCCAAGGAAGAAAGAGGTTTTCTGATTGCAGCAAGATTTAAAGCCTCAGGAACCTATACAGGGTTACTACGGAGCCCTGTGTGGCACTGTCAGATCAGCACTGGACTACTAACTGCAAGACTGGTGCTTCAAACCCAATAGCCATTCCTTGGAAATTCTATACAGGGTCACTATGAGTCAGAACTGACTCGACTACACATAACAACAAGTCACAACCAAGTCAATGACTCTTAACAACAACAACAATGAATATTTATATATATTTCAAAATATGGTACAAATTCATAACATTTATTAAACAAAACTATTAAATTGTAAAGCTATTTTTTCTCAACATAAACACCACCTAGGTCTCTTTAACCTTTTCTTGAAGAATTCTGTACTTTTTATTATAACATATCAAAAAGGCAGTGTTGGCATTCTCAAGTGACTTAAATTGTGTTCCTATTGTTCTTTGAGTTTGTTGTATATAACAAACTTTGACAGGGCTGTAGAGTGGATAGGGTGAGATTCCCAATGAAATTCTCATAGGACAGCCCTTGCAAGCCTCAAAAAGTGAGCAGGTGTATTGAAGTGATGGGGGGGGGGGGAATTCCTTTGTGCAAATTTCTGCTTTTCTCAACAGTAGAGTTTTCAATTTTCTTAATATACTTCATAATACTTCGCTGGAAAAGACTATCTTAACAGTACAGTTTTCAATTTTCTTAAAACTACTTCACATTACTTCATTGAAGAAAGATATCATGTTGGTAAGGTGGAGAGTCGGAGAAGAAATGGAAGGCCCCCAGAGAGATGGATTGGCACAGTAGCATCATCAATGGGCTCAAACAGAGAGATTGTGAGGTTGGCCCAAGACCAGGCAGTGTTTCATTCAGTTGTGCATAGGGTTGCTATGAGTATCAACTAGATGGAACATAATGACAACAACTTCATTATAAGTACCCATGATCATCTTGTGTCCTCAAATGAATCTATTAAGACTACTCCTTTGGAATAAAAAACCAGTTTCCATAACCTATTCAACTGGCCTCTCTGCCTTGAATTTAATAGGCTCAGCAGATATCCTCG
>NW_006408729.1:421351-427979 GCF_000296735.1 Chrysochloris asiatica | reverse complement strand
GTCAGACCTAAGACATGATATTTTCAATTGATATGCATGTGAAAGTTCAACAATGAAGAAGAAAGACTGCAGAAGAATTGATGGATTTGAATTATGGTGTTGGTCAAAACTATTGGAAGTTCATGGATTACTAGAAGAACAAGCATCTGTTTTGGAAGAAGTATAGCCATTATGTTCCTTAGAAGGGAGCATCGTGAAACTTCATCTATCAAACTTCGAACATGTTGTCAGAAGTCCCTGGACATATTGGTAAAGTGGAGATTCACTGAAGAAGATGAGACCTTCCAACAAGATGAACTGACACAGTGGTAGTACAATAAGCTCAAACATAACAAGTGTGAGTATTTCATTCTGTTGTGCATAGGGTTGTTCTTAGTTGGAAATGACTCAATTGCACCTTACAATAAAAATAGCAAACATACACAAATACATCTGTTGTCAACTGTGATCAGAAGACTTTGTGTGTGTCAGAGTAGAACTCTGCTTCCAACTGTTTTCAATAGGTGATATTTTGTAAGCAGATCACTAGGCCTTTCCTCTGATGTGTCTCTGGATGTATTTTAACCTTCAAACTTTTAATTCACACACAGGGATTAATATGTTTGTTTTTCATTAATAAATGTTTCCTTCTTGGGAAATAAATCATTTCTTGAGTTCTATAGTTATATTATTTATACTCAATGGTCCCATTATCATTATTATTTTTTTTATAAAAGGTTGGAAAAGGTACTTTATAACACCTTAAGAAACACTGAATATTATTAAATTGTGGTCCAGGGTTAGATACAATCTAATAATGGTTTAATTCCAAAATAAAAGTTATTATAGATCAAACCATGAAATTTCCTAACACTTTATTTTAATACATTGCGCTAGTTTTCTAAAACAAAAAAGAATATGGAACCCTTCATGAATTTGTTGTCATCCTTACACAGCGGCCGTGATAATCTTCTCTGTATCGTGCCAATTTTAGTATGTGTTCTGCCGAAGCAAGCACCCCATTAATTTTTTTTTTTTTTTTTTGTAATTCAAAATGGTTTAAAACAAGTAAGCAATTACCATTAATTTGTATGGGAACACTTTTTAAGCAGTCCCAGACCCCAAGAATAAGCTACCAAGTCATAGTAAATAACATATAAAACATAAAATAATACTAATACATAGTGTTCATAGACAAAATATAGAAAAAGCTTTGATGGTTTGATGATGAGATGCTGAATGCAATGTAACCAGGGAAGGAGCTTGGTGAGACCACTTTGGTAATACCATTATCTGAAGTTCTACAATTGGAAAACTTCTAGCCATCCTTTAATTTCAACTCAGACAAAGCATTATAGCAGTGAATTCTTTCCCCTCTCTCTTTCCAGACCTAGTTTCTCCTTCCCCAATGCCTCAATTGCAATATGCTTATATCTCAATTTTAATTCATTGTTTTAAGTGAGCTACTAGAGGACGAGGCTAATGCATTACTCCTCTCTGTGTTCTATGTTGTGTTGCCGTTGCTGCTAAGTGCCATCAAGTTGGTTCTAATTCATAGCAACCTTGTATAGGGTTTCCAAGGAGCAGTTGGTGTGTTTGAACCACTGACATTGTGATTCAAACCTATCTGGCAATCCAGTGCTTTATTCCACAGGGCCACACCAAGACTCCTTATAGTCAACATGATTATTGATTGTTGACTGCAAGTAGTTGCTAGCTATTTGGATAGCCGATGAATGAACTTGTTCATGAGTAATTCAGTGTGCATACAAATTTTTCTTTAAATAAATAGCCTTCTTATCCTTCAGAGCAATAAACATAACATAGAATATGATTATGAGTTTTAAATGACCTTAAGTAACAGTGTAATTCAAGGTCCTTAAGTTATATGAAGCACAGTAGACATTCAACCTAAATCATCCTAAATTATATTGAATATAATAGACACTTGGGAAGAAAACTGCAATAGAGATAAATTTGAGATGAAAAATATAAACATAAAATAATGTATTAAAAATTGTCCTAAGGTACTTGTTAGTGGCATGGAAAAAAATAAGCTTATGATAAAATTCTGATCTATGTATGTATTAAGAAAATGGCTTTTGGCAGTTATCCAGCTTTTCAGTCGAAACTTGTTCCACAAGAGAAGTATAGTATCAATTCCTCTCTTCAAAATGACTTCTTTTAAAACAGTTTGTTGAATAGATAGAAAAGTAAAGGAATATTCTATACAACTAGAACAAAGGAAATATTATTCCTCAGTGACACAATGATTAATGGAAATGTTCTTTTATTTGAGGAGACTTTTTAAATCCTTTGGTTGCCCTAGGAATTAACTTCCTTTCAGATTGGTTTACACCAAATCAAATTCCATTTCAATGTAAATAGTGACTTATGGCAGTTTCAGTCTGTTCTTGTTTAGTGTCTTAGAGTCAGTTCCAACTCATAGCGATCTTGTATAAGGCTTCTGAGGAGTGGCTGGTGGGTTTGAATCAAAGAATTTGTAGTTAGCAGTACAGTGCTTATCCTATATCAACACACCAGGATTCGAGTCCCAGTATAAAATCCTTAAATTCATGCAAATGATGTTGTGTATTAAGCTAAAGGACTTTCAAATCTAGAGTATTTCAGTTGTGATGATGTACATGTTTAGGTAATTGTCTAAGTAGAAGAAACAGATCATAGATAGCGTCAAAAACTCTCCCTGTGTTGCTGTAAAAATATTAGCATAGCATGTTTACAAAAATACCTCCTCAAGAGAGGGATCCAATTAACAAACATAAAATTGTGCATGCTACTTGAATACAAATATGATAAATAATAGAAATATAAAGGGAGACATTTTTCTATGGCAAATTCTCCAGTTAGATTATAATTTAATGATATTCTGTTAAAGTTATCTTAAGCACAGATTAATTGATGTTAAGTGTCATCGAGCTGATTCCTACCCATTGTGACCCTGTATAGGGTTTCCAAGGAGTAGCTGGTGAGCTTGAACCACCAACCTTACAGTTCAAAAGACTTTGTCATCTGATGCATTAACCCACAATACCACACCAGGACTACAGATTAATTGCTAGTAGGTGCTAATTTTGTTGTTGTTACATGCCTTCAAATTGGTTCTGATGCATAGCAACCCTATAAGTATGTTGTTGTTGTTAAGTACCTTGAAGTCGAAGTTGGTTCCAACTCACAGTGACCCTGCACAGGGTTTCCAAGGCTACAAATCTTTACGGGAGCAGAAAACCTCCTCTTTCTCTCATGGAACAGCTGGTAGTTTTGAACTGCTGACCTTGAGGTTAGCAGCCCAATTCGTAACCACTATGCTACCCTAAAAGTATAAGTAGTTGAAACCACCAAACTTTTGGTTAGCAATCCAATGCTTATTGTATAGTGTCTGTCACACTAGGACTCAAAAGGTGTTACAGATAAAATTATTTCCCAAAAAAAGTTATATGGAAGTCTCAACTTCTGCACCTATGAACACAAACTTGTTTTGGGGAAAAATGTTATTTCTTGAATGTTAAACAATATTAGAGTAAGATTAACCTAGTCCTAAACCCATCTGTGTTGTTATTAGGTGTCATCGAGTTGGTATCGAGTCATAGAGACCCTAAGCACAATGGAAAAAGAAAAAAACAAAACAAAACACTGCCACATTCTGGGTCAACTTCACAATCATTGCTATGCCCAAGTCCAGTGTTTCTGCCACTGTGCCAGTCCATCTCATTGGGAATCTTCCTCTTTTTCTACAACCATCCACTTTACCAAACATGATATCCTTCTCCATTGACTGTCCCTCCTGATAATATATCACAAATATGAAAGACTAAGTCTGGTCATCCTGGTTTCCAAGGAACACTCTGGCTGTACTTCTTCCAACACAGATTGGTTTGTTTTTTGACAGTCTGTGGTATTTTCAGTATACCCTACAACACCATAACTCAAATGCATCAATTCTTCTATGGTCTCCCTTATTCATTGTTCAACTATCACATGCATATGGGGTTATTGAAAATAACACGGCTTGGCTTGGCTCAGGCATATCTGAGTCCTCAAACTGACGTCTTTGCTCTTCAACATTTTAAAGAGGTCTTTTGCTCCAGATTACCTAATGCAGTATCTAATTTGATTTCTTGACTGTTGCTTCCATGAATGTTGATAGTTGATCTGAGCCAAATGAAGTCTTTGACAACTTCAATCTTTTCTACATTTATATGTTGCTGTTGTTAAGAGCCTTTGAGTCAGTTCTGACCCATAGCGACCCTGTATAGGGTTTCTGAGGAGCTGCTGGTAAGCTTGAACCACCAACCTTGCAGTTCAAATGGCTTTGCAGTCTGGCACATTAACCCACAGTGCCACACCAGGACATTTATATGGATGCTGTTTATCGGTCCAGTGGTGAGGATTTTTGTTTTCTTTATGTGGAGATGCAAACCAAACCAAAGACTGTGGTCTTTGATCTTCATCAGTAAATATTTTAAGCCACTATTTCTCCAAACCTTTCTGAGGTCATGATCGCTGTTTTTGATTAGTGCTTTAAAGTCAGTTCCAACCAACAGAAACCCTGTGTAGGCATTCCAAGGAGTGGCTGGGGGATTTGAACAACCAGCCTTACAGTTCAACCTGATCATGCTGTTTAGTACGTATCCTCCAATGCCACACTCTACCTGGTCAGGGATCAGCAATTTAATAGTCACATAATCTATGGGTCGGACCCGACTCGATGGCACTTAACAACAACAACAACAATCTGACATCATAAACTCTATACAAGGTTGCTATGAGTTGGAACTGGGTCAATGGCACTTAACAACAACAATCGGACTTCAAAGAATAAGTGTTTCATTTTTATACATCTTACAACTGATACAAATCGAGGGTATCCTACAATCCATGTGAAAACACATTTATTACAATATTGAAATATAAATGTCTCATATATTGGAGTATACGTCTATTAATTTTAGAACAATATTATGCTCACTTTATAAATCTCATGAAAATTTCCACCACTTGTCTGTCAGTTTGTTTTACTGTAGTGGCTTGTGTGTTGCAGTGATTATGGAAGCTATGCCACTAGTACTTTAAATACAGCAGGGTCAACTGAGCTTCTAGACTAAGAGACTAGGAAGAAAGAAAGACAAACTACTTCTGAATATTTATTCACTTAAAACCTTATGAAAAACAGTGGAATACAGTCAGATAGCACCAGAATATTGAATATTGAAACATGATGAAGAGCACCAGATATTTTCAGATATAGTGCCCTCAGGTAGGAAGGTATTCAAAGTGCAACAGGGGAACAAAGGCCTCCTCAAAGTAAAATTGACCATGATGACATGAATGTAATTAGGCTTTCAGTATCTTCATTTGGCAATGGGGCACAACTCAAAATGAGAAGAAACAGTTGTAAATATCCATTAATAATCTGAACATGGAATGTATGAAGTATGAATCTGGGAAACTTGAGGGTTGTCAAGAAAGAAATGGAACACATAAATATAAATATTGATATGATGAAATAAACCATTTTGAATCTGACAATCACATGGTTTACTATGCCAGGAATGACAACTTGACAAGAATGGCATTACATTCATCAAAAAGAATATGTCAAAATTTGTATTGAAGTACAGTGCTCTTTGTGATAGGTTAATAACCATACACCTACAAGGAAGAGCAGCTAATACAACTATAACTGAGATTTATGCTCCAAACACTAAAGCCAGTGATGATGAAATTGAAGAATTCTATCAACTTTTTCAGTCTGAAATTGATCAACATGCAACCAAGATGTATAGATAATTAGTGTTGATTGAAATAAAAAGGCTGGAAACAAAGAAGAATCTGTCCTTGGAAAATATGGTCTTATTGTTAGAAATGATGCTGGAGACCACATGATAGAATTTTACAAGACCAACGAATTCTTAATTGCAAATAACTTGTTTTTAAATTAGTCAAATATTTTAATATACTTTTCTCCAAAAGAAATCCAGTTGACTACATTGTGGTGGTTGTTATGTGCTGTGGAGTCAGTTGATACTCATAGTGGCCCTGTATAGGTGGATTTTTTAGGTTTTTTTTTAATGCTTTATTGTGAACTATGTGATAGTTTACATGGGAGAACATTAGCTTTACATTCATCCTATTGTATCTAGTTTCAGTACCATGGTTACAATCCCCTCCATGCATCATCAGCCAACCAAAGGGTATACACTGAAAGCCTGCCCCCTGGTCATCAACACACAGCCCCTCTCACTCCCTGGGTCTAGAGTCCCAAGCCGCTCCATCTCTCCATGTCATCGTCTTTGCCTCCATCTCTGGCTTCACTGTTTCTCTAGGTAGGGTCCTGCACTCCGCTCTTCTCTCCTGATGGTCCCAGGGACCTTCACTCCTGGACTGCAAAGTCAATCACTCCCCTCATTTTGTTACAAAATCTCCACCTTTATCTTTCCAACCCTCATAGTCAGTCCTGATAGCAATTATTCACTATTGTGCCGCATGAGTGCCATCCACATCTCCTTCCATCAGCCCCTCCCAGACAGCTTGGACACCACTCAGTGGAGATTCCACCCTCCTCCATGGCCTGTGGATCTAGGTTCCCTCTTGAAAGCTTGTAAGCCAGTCACTTCTTGCCTTTGTAGCC
>NW_006408729.1:418196-418750 GCF_000296735.1 Chrysochloris asiatica | reverse complement strand
TCTGCTACCCCCTTCTCTTAAGTGGTGCACTTAATCTGTTTCATTCAGTGTAATTAATGATAGATATGAATTAGTTGCTGCCATTATGTAATTTTTTTTGTGGTGCTACTATTCTCTTTGTTCTGTGTGTCTTTCTGTGCTGAGTTCATGCTTTTTGTGTTCTAACTTGTGAGTTTCCTCATAGTTTTAATGTTTCCATGTTCTTGGATTTTCATTTTCTTGGTATATTGTGAAATGTTCATTTTCTTTGAGGTTATCTTTGAATATATTCCATTAACTTTTCCCTTCTTTAAATGCAATCTGTTTTGTCCTGTAATCTACCTGACCTTCTCATCATCTAGATCTCTGTTCCTACATGTTTGCCTTCTTTCACAGTGCAATTGTTTTGGTTGTAGACAGACCTCCCAGATTCTCTGAGTTTGTTCTTATAGTTTTGTTCAGTTCTTTACTCTTCCATCTGCCAATTTAGTTCTGGGAGGTGCTGCCATATATGTCAATCTCTTGTTGTTGTCTGTTCTTGTTGGTTCTCGGTCCACAGAAAACACTTTAGGATG
>NW_006408729.1:408671-417477 GCF_000296735.1 Chrysochloris asiatica | reverse complement strand
TCTTTCTGTAGGTTTTGTATTTTTTCCAGTGCTTTATCTATCTTATTTGATTGTTCATGTTGCACTTTCCTGACTTCTTCCTTATTTTTCTCAACTCCATTGCAAAGTGTTTTGAAACATTTTATAATCACTTTTCTGAATTCCTTCTCAGGCATTTCCAAGGCCTGCCCATCTTCCAGAATGGAGTCCAGGTCTGCCTCTAGGTCATTTGCCTCAGCTATTTTATCTTGTTTCTGGGTCATTTGTCTCAGCTATTTTATCTTGTCATCTGTTTTTGCTTTTTGGACATGTTTATTGTTTGTCTGTGGCCTTAATACTTAATTCAGTGTGTGTTTTGGTATTTTTTATGCTTTCTGATTACCTCCATGTAGATGTAATCAGGAGGTGGGATTCCCATTTCAATTTTCTTATTTCTTAACTCAGGTGTTGTCTGCCTCCCTAGTGTATGGCAGTTTGCATTGATTTTTGCCTGGTTTGTTTGGTTTTATAGGGTGGCATTGTGTCTTACCTATATGGCAGCAATTGCTGTCTCTTCTTGGGTAGTATAGGGAGAGAAAGAGACCCATGTAGGTAAAAACAAAACACAACCGAACTGAAGAAAACAAACAAAACTAAAAACCAGATATTGGCTACTGTAGTCTATAATCTCAGAGAATGAAGAGGAGAGAGAGAGAGAAAGAAAGAAAGAAAGAAAGAAAAAAATAAAAATAAAAACCTCTGTAGCCTAATATGACTATGATTTTAATGTCCTCTTTCAGCTTCTTGCCTTCACGGCTGTCTGATAAATTTCAAGATGCCACTGTTTGCTGTTATGTTGTACTTCAGGGTTTAGTTTTTGGCCTGTTTTGTTTTTAAACTCTCTCTCTGTCCACTCCCTCTCTTCTATCCCTTTCCCTATTAATAAGCAGTCCAGGGCTAGCTGTGGCTGTCTTGAGTTGCCTGTTTGTAGCATAGTGATTACAAATCGGGCTGCTAACCCCAAGGCTGGCAGTTCAAAAGCACCAGTTGTTCCATGGGAGAAAGACTAGGCTCTCTGCTCCTGCAAAGATTCACAGCCTCAGAAACCCTGTGCCAGGTCACTATGAGTCAGAACCAACCCCATGTCACCCCAAAAGCAAGAAGACAAGTCTCTCTAAATGCTAAGAAGATCTGTGTGCATGTGTGGTGGAAGAATCCTCTAGTGGTAGGCGTGGGAGGTGTCGACTAGCTCAGGCACCTCCCCCCTCTAGTCACCAGAATGGAGGTGCACATACCACAATGAACAGATACAAAAATAAAATAAAATAATCAGAACATAGTAAAACCAAACAGAGAATATTGTCACCTTTGCTCTAAGGTTCCCATGGTCATTAATTCCTGATGGGTCTGTTCTTTCCCACTTGGTCTTGCCATTTAGTCTCCCCCAAAATGTTGGCTCTGGGCCGCTGAGCCCGGCAGATTCTAAAGTGCAAGATTTCTTACTTCCGCTTGGGTCAGGCACAACTGTATCCTCAAAGTGACATCTTTGCTTTCAAACACATTAAAGAGGTCTTTTGCAGCAGATTTTCCCAGTGCAATATATAATTTGATTTCTTGTTTCCCTAGTCATTGATTTGTATCACAGAAGAAATAAAATCATTGGCAATTTTAATATTTATCATAATCTGCTTATTGTTCCAGTATGAAGAATAATCCATACTGAAGGTTGTAGTCTTTGATCTTCATCAATAAGTGCTTCAAGTCCTCTTGGCTTTCAGCAAGCAAGTCTGTGTCATCCATATATTGCAGATTGTCAGTGACTCTTCTCCCAAACCTGGGGCAATGTTTTTCTTCATATAGTCTAACTTTTTAGATATCTCTTCTACTTACAAATTGAATAATTATGGTAAAATAATATAACCCTGGCATATATCTTTCATTAATTTAAACCATACAGTATTCCCTTGTATTTGAACACTGTTTTGGTCTAAGTATAGGTTTCACATGAGCACATGTTTAGGACTTTCTATTCTAGGCAATGTTATCCATAATTTTTATTATCCATATAGACTTTGAATAGTCAATAAAATTCAGGTAGACATCTTTCTGATATTCTCTGTTTTCTGACAAGATTAATCTAAGACTAGAAATGATATTCCTTGCTTAACTTCCTCTCTTGCATCTGGCTGCAATTTCTGTAAAGTTTCTGTAAGATACTACTGTAACCCTTCTGAATTATCTTCAGCAACATTTTACTTGCATATGACATTAAGGATACAGCTAACAAATGTCTACATTCTGCTGGATCACCTTTCCTTGAAATGGGCACTTATGAATCTCTTCTAGTCTGTTCACCAGGTTGTTGTTGTTGTTGTTGTTGTTGTTGTTGTTGTTGTTAAGTGCCGTCGAGTCGGTTCCGACCCATAGCGACCCTGTACAGGGTTTCCGAGGGTGTAAATCCTTACGGGAGTAGAAAGCCTCATCTTTCTCCCGCAGAGTGGCTGGTAGTTTCGAACCACTGACCTTAAGGTTCGCAGCCCGATTCGTAACCACTACGCTATCAGAGCTCCTTGGTAGCTGACTTTAAAATTTTTTGGCGCAATTCAGTTAGCACCTCCTGAACTACATTCATTTGTTGAAATTTTAATTGTTTTTCTGTCATTCACTAGAGCCTTGTTTTTCACTAATACCTTTAGTTCATCTTACAGTTCTTCAATACCGTCTGTTCTGGTTCTTGATCATACACTGCTTCCTGAAATGGCTGAATATCATCCAATTCTTTTTGTAACAATCTCAGTGTATTCTTTCTATCTTCTTTGATGCTTTCTAAATTGTTCAATGTTTTCCATGTTGCTGTTGGTTTTATTGTTAAGTGCTATCTGAACCAAAGCCACCCCGTATAGGGTTTCCAAGGAGTGACTGGTAAGCTGCCTACAATGTGGGTCAAAAAAACTTTGCAGTCTAGTGCATTAACCCAGAGTGCCACACGAAGACTCCCAGAGTCCTCTAATACTGCAAATCCAAGCATGAAGTTGTGAAGTTCTTTTTTAATTCTTTCAGCTTGACGAATGCTGACTGGTTACTTCTGTTTTGTTTTTGAATTCTTGGTTTTTGCATATTTCATTACAATACTCTGCTTTGTGAGTCATCCTTTGAAATCTGCTTTTCAGCTCTTTCACTTCCATTTGCTTGTTGTTGTTGTTGTTAAGTGCTGTGGAATAGGTTTTGACTCATAGAAACCCTGTATAAGGTTTCTGAGGAGCAGCTGCTGAGCTTGAACCACTGACCTTGTGATTGAAGTCAAGCTCATTAACCTGCAGCACCATACAAGGACTCCATTCCATTTGCTTTAGCTATACTCAGAAGCAAGAATTAGAGACTCAAGATGTCTACAATGTATCTATCCAAAATTCCATCAGACTTTTTTCTTCTGGATTTCAAACTGTTCTGCACTTATCATAGAGTTATTATTGTTTTTAGAAAATATTTAGTTCAATTAATTAATATTTTAAAGCCATGTACAAAATAACAGTAAAATATAATAACATATCAAATGGATATATTTTGTTATAAGTTTAAAGAAAATAATAAAAGAAAAACTTATTTAAATCTCACTATAAACAGCAAATAGAATCTATAGTCACCATATTACACATATAGATTTATGTCAGAATATTAAATTCATGGTCTAAATATCCCTTATGTGTTAGGGATTCCACTGAGTCTAAAATGAGATTCAGACTCTGACTGTGTCTAATGAAGTGTTGGAGCTGAAAACTCCCGCTGCTTTTTTTGTTTTTTAATCATTTATTTAATGCACCAGTGAAAAATCCTGAATAAAAATGATTTATGTTAAGATCGATGATACTTAAGTAGAAGGAATTTGGACAATTTGTCATTCTGGACACACGGCTTCCAGGTGAATCCATGGAAGGAGAATTGCAAATAGACACTGTGGAACCATGGCTATTAAAATATTGCTAATAAATGGAGCAAAAGATGAGAAAAGCAGCATTCTTCTAATTTCTGTTTAGAACACAAATAGGCTTCACAAAAGTTCAGACAGATGGCAATATATATAACTTACAAGTTTTACATATTTGTATGCCATGCATCACAAAACAGGACTCTAGAGAGGGACCTGGATACCTCCTATAAAAAAGCTGCCATGCTTCTTTACTAAAATGTTGGCCTAGCTAATCTTTCTTGTTTGGGGTGAGAGGGAGTTAGAGAATGGAGTGAGAAGGATGGCAATGATAAAGAGGACTGCTGATAAACTCTTTATGAATCCTTTTGAGAATTTTTTTGAAAAGATTGGGAGAGATTTATAGATATAGATTTGGATGAAAAAAAAAGGATAATTCATGCTAATGCTATCTCATTTATACCAATAGTCTTCGAGAATTAGGAAAATTAAGACACATTCAAACACATGATTTTTTTGTATCTCCATAACATTTCAATTTTTAGAAACTCTGTCATTTATTTGGAGTCCTGGCATGGTGCTCTGATAATTTCCTTAGAATTTTTAGTGTTTTCTGTTCTTTTATTTTTGGTTTGAGAACATGCTTGAACATTCTTTTTTTTTTTTTTTAATTGAGTGCTATTTCTTATGCTGAACTCTTAAGACAAAAATAAATGACTCAGAGAACTTGTAAAGTGCAAAACTATTCTCCTGGATCATATTTATAATTTATAACTATTAGATTTCACCATATGAAATAATATATATTTGGCAATTTTAAGCTATAAAAATCATAATTTTATATGGCTCAATCTGAAACTATGTGTAAAAATATTCTTTTCACTGCATACTGACCAATATCTGATAATTTTAATAGGAAACAAATGAAATCTTCTCTCTTGGATTTTTATTTACTTGAGTACTATTTTTTTAAGCCAAGCAACAATTATTTATTAAATAAAACCATTAGATTTTGAAAATTTTATTTATTAAAGGTTTCCAAGATTTCATAGCAATAATTTCTGACCTACCCTTGTACAATATTATTCATTTTGTAATTGACTTAATTTCATTTAGTATGTCTTCAAGGTTCATGTACATTGGAGCACTTATCAGGACTTCATTTCCCTTTAAAGCTGAAGACTTGTCCATTGTACATCTAGACCATATTTTGTTTATGAATTTATTTGATGATGAGCACTATTTTTCCCAACTTTCAGCTATTTTATGGAGTGCTGCACAGGTATAAATATGCCAGTCTCTGGCACTTCTAGTAGACCTCTAAGGACCATGCCTAGGAGGGGAATTGCTGGATCATGTGGCAACCTCAGCTCAACTTTTGTAAGGAATGGCTAAATTGTTTCCAACAAATAGCATTCTCACCTAAATTACAATTTCACCACACCTCCTTTAATTCTTATTTCCCCTTTTTGATTGTTTATCTTAGCTGTCCCTGGGGTTGTTGTTACAGTCCATCAAGTTGGTTCCAACTCATAGTGATCCTGTATATGGTTTCTGAGGAGTGGCTGATGGATCTGAACTGCTGACCTTCCAGTTGAGCACTTATTCTGCAGCACCACACCAGGGCTCATAAGATTAGAATTATACTTCTAAAACTGTTGTGAAACTGAAGCACAGTGGCTTGTTGTTTACTAATTTATCATTGAAGAAAATTAGGTCCCATAGTTTTTTCTTATATTTTCTTCCAAGATCTTTATGATTTAAGATTTAATATTTAGGTATTTGATCCATTTTGAATTCGTTTTTGTATAAGGTGTGACGTATGAATCTTTAAGTTTTCTGCATGTGGAAATTCAATTCTGCCAATACCATTTGTTGATGATGATATTCCTTCCTTCCTCCTTGAATGGTTTTAAAGTTTAGATTTTCTTGAATTTTCTATTAAGAGGAATGTGAATAGGTAGTTTTACCTTTTCCTTTCTAATTTGGAAATATTTACTCTTCTTGCTTTATTGTCTGGCTAGGACTTCCAGTATAATACTGAATAGGAGTCGTGAGAGTGGGCATCCTTGACTTGTTCTCATTTTCAAGGGAAAGTTCTTTCTCTTTCTCTATCTCTACTGAGTGTGATGTTGGCTATTGATTTTTAATAAATACACTTACGCATGTTGAGGAAATGATAACAACTTTTCATGAACACAATAATTTAACTCTTATAAGATCCCAGTTGCTCATGCATTTTTTTGTTGCATTTTGTATTTTATCATTAAAAATCATTAAGTCCTTGTTTTATATTAGACATTTAGGTTCTTGATTCATTTTGAATTAGTTTTTGTGTATGGTGTGAGGTATAGATCTTGCTTCATTTTTATGCATTTGGATATACAGTTTTGCTAGCACCACTTGTTTGAGTACTGTTCCTTCACCATTGATTTTTCTTGTAGAAAATCAGTTGATCATAAATATATGGATTTATTTCTGGGATCTCAATTATTTTTCACTGTTCATTAAACCAATGCCAGGTTGTTTGGATTACTATGGCTATATATTATGTTTTGTTAATGATTAGTAAAAAGATTCTTTCTTTGTTGCTGTTTTTCAAAATTGTTTATGCTATTTCAGGGTCTCTTCCCTTTCCATATAAAGTTAAGAATTAGCTTCCCATTTCCTCAAAGATGAAGAGAACAATGTTTTCCATCAGCATAACGCTAAATAGCTTCCTCTGAGGTATGTTTAGTAGTGCCTCCACTCTTCCTCAGCAAAGTCTACAGCTACCTCTTTGAAGGCCACTGATTCCAGTGGTTGCATTGTCAACAGCTCAGCTTTCAATGACATTCTTCTGGGTTTTCATTCACAAACAGTCCAAGTACTTCGCTCCAAGCTTGCCACTTACATGTTGGTAGGAAATCTTATTTGAGTACTTTCAAGGCACATTTACTCAGCAATATTGCTTGTATATTTATCATATACAAACCAGTGTGCTTGGCATAAGAATACAGAGGAGTAAAAATAGACTGGAACTTGCCTTCATGGTGTTTATAAATATATTGTTTTTGTTGTTGTAGTTAAGTGCTGTTGAATCAGTTCTGGGTCAGAGTGACTCTGTATAGGGTTTACAAGGAATGGCTGATGAGCTTGAACTGCTGACCTTTTGGTTCAAACCAACCTTGCAGTCTAGCACATTAGCCTGCAGTACCATACTGGGACTCCCTGTAAGTCTATTTGTTGTTGTTATTAGGTTCCATTGGGTTGGTACCAACTCATAGTGACCCTATACACAACAGAATAAAACATTTCCTGGTCCTGGGCCAATGTCACAATTGTTGCCATGCTTGAAACCACTGATGCTGCCACTTTGCCAATCCATCTCATTGGGGTCTTCCTCTTTTTCTCTGACCCTTGACCTTACCAAACATGATATCCTTCTCCAGAAAATGGTCCCTCCTGACAATATGTTTGAAGTATGAGAGATGAAGTTTGGCCATCTTGGCCTCCAAGGAACACTCTGGCTGCACTTCTTCTAAAACAGATCTGTTGGCTCTTTTGGTAGCCCATGGTACTTTCAATATCCTCCTCCAACACCATAACTCAAAAGCATCAATTCTTCTACAGTCTTCCTTATTTACTGTCCAGGTCTCACATGCATATGAGGTTATTGAAAATTTTTCATTATATAAAGCCAAATACTACAACAAAATGTGCAAAGATCTGGACTCAGAAAACCAAAAAGGAAGAACACACTCAGCATTTCTCAAGCTGGAGGAAACTGAAGAAAAAATTCAAGCCTTGACTTTTGTTATTGGAATATTCTCTGGGAAAACTATTGAATGCTACAGAAAGTATCAAGAGACGATGAAAGGAATACACAGAGTCACTGTATGAAAAGGAAATGCTTAATTTTCAGCCATTTCAAGAGGTGGCATATGATCAAGAGCCAATGATACTGAAGGAGGAAGACCAAGGTGCATTGAAGGAATTAGCAAAAAACAAGGCACCAGGAACTGATGAAATAAAAATTGAAATCTTTCAAGAAAGTGAGGTGGCATAGGAGGCACTCACTCATCTCTGCCAAGAAATTTGGAAGACAACTATCTGGCTGATGGATTGGAAGAAATCCATATTTGTGCCCATTCCAAAGAGAGGTGATGCAATGGAATGAGGAAGTCATCGGACAATCTCTTTGATATCCCATGCGAGTAAAGTTTTACTAAAGGTAACACAGAAACGGCTGCAAGCATACATTGACAGAGAATTTCCAGAGGTCCAAGCTGGATTCAGAAGAGGCTGTGGTATGAGAGATATTATCGCTGATGTCCAATGGATCTTGATTGAAATCAGAGACTATCAGAAAGATGTTTACCTGTGCTTTATTGACTATGCAAAGGCCTTTGATTATGTGGATCATGACAAGCTATGGACAACACTGAGAAATATCAGTATTCCGGAACACTTAATTTTGCTCATGAGGAATCTGTACCTGGACCAAGAGGCAGTTGTTCAAACAGAACATGGGAACACTGAATGGTTTAAACTTATGAAAGTTGTGCAACAAGGTTGCATTCTCCAACTATACTAATTCAACCTGTATGCTGAGCACATAATCTGAGAAGCTGGGTTATATGAATAAAAACGTGGCATCAAGATTGGAGGAAGACTCATTAACAACCTGCAATATGCAGAAGCTAAAACCTTGCTTGCTGAGAGTGAAGAGCACTTAAAACACTTACTGATGAAGATCAAAAAGCACAGCCTTCGGTATTGATTACATCTCAATGTAAATAAAACAAACATCGTCACCACTGGACCAATAAACAGCATTCTTATCAATGGAGAAAAGATTGAAGTTGTCAGGACTTCATTCTTCTTGGATCAACTATCAACACTCACGGAAGCAGCAGTCAAGAAATCAAATGACGTATTGCA
>NW_006408729.1:407505-408060 GCF_000296735.1 Chrysochloris asiatica | reverse complement strand
CAGAAGGTTGGAAATAGAAATACTTTATGATCCAGCAATTCCTCTACTTGGTATTTGGTGGTGGTGGTAGTGTGGCATGGCGTCAGTTCCGACTCATAGCGACCCTGCATAGGGTTTGCGAGGTTGTAAATCTTTATGGGAGCAGAAAGCCTCATCTTTCTCCTGCAGTTCCACTGGTAGTTTCTAACTGTTGACCTTTCAGTTTGCAGCCCAGTTCATAACTACTACATTACCAGAGATCTTTTGTATTTACCCACAAGAAATTTGAGTCATAACACGAGTAGATATATGCACACCAATGTTAATAGCAGCACTATTTACAAAAGCAAAAAGATGGAGACAGCCTAAATGCCCATCAACTGAAGAATGGATAAACAAACTGTGGTACATACACACAATGGAATGCTATGCTACCTTGAAGAACAAGGAAGCTGCAACATGGATGAACCTTGAGGACATTATGCTGAGTGAAATTAGTCAGTCACAAAAGGAGAAATTTTGCATAAGACCATTATTGTAAAATACTGAGAAAAAGAAACCACCCAAAGTGGGGGA
>NW_006408729.1:378376-402092 GCF_000296735.1 Chrysochloris asiatica | reverse complement strand
GAAGCCCTGTAGAGAGAAACTATGAGTCAGAATCAACTAAATAGCACTTAACAACAACTACAATCAAAATGTAATAACATTTTGTTGTTGTTGTTGTTGTTGTTGTTGTTGTTGTTAAGTACCATCGAGTCGGTTCAGACCCATAGCGACCCTGAATGTAAGATAAATTAAATCTATAAGTGCTAAATTTTAATGTGTTTAAAAGTAATAACCATGTCTAACTGGACCTAAATGTGTTCATTCCAAAGACAGCTCATCCAACAGAGTGTGAAAATTATCAAGCAATATCATTAATGTCACATGCAAGTAACATTTTACTAATGATAATTCAAAAATAGTTGTAGCAGAAACTCAATCTGGATTCAGAAGAGGACATGGAATTAAGTATATTATTTCTGATGTCAGATGGATTTTGGCTAAAAGCAGAAAACACCATAAAGATATTTATCTGTGTTTATTAAAGACTATGCAAAGATATTAAACTGTGTGGGTCAAAACCAATTATGGATATATTGTAAAGCATTTCAGAACATTTAATTGTGCTGGGGTGGATCTGTAAGATAAGCACTGGACTTTTAACCAAAAAGGAAGAACACACTCAGCATTTCTCAAGCTGAGGGAACTGAAGAAAAAAATCAAACCTCAACTTGCGGTATTGATAGATTCTATTGGTAAATTATTGAATGATGCAGAAAGCATCAAAAGAAGATGGAAGGAATACACAGAGTAACTGTACCAAAAAGAAACGTTCGATGTTCAACCCATTTCAAGAGGTAACGTATGATCAAGTGCCAGCGATCTCTAAGGAAGAAGTCCAAGGTGCATTGAAGACATTGGCAAAGATCAACGCATGGGGAATAGATGGAATACAAATTGAATTGTACAACAAAGTGAGGTGGTACTGGAGACACTTACTCATCTATGCCAAGAAATTTGGAAGACAACTACCTGGCCATCTGACTAGAATAGATACATTATTTTTGCCCATTGCAAAGAGAGGTGACACAACAGAATGTGAAGATCATCAGACAATATCATTGATATCCCATGCAAGTAAAGTTTTACTCAGGGTAATCCAAAAATGGCTGTAACTATACATTGACAGAGAACTTATAGTAGTTCAAGCTGGATGTGGAATCAGGGATATCATTGCTAAAGTAAGATTGTTCTTGGTTGGAAGAAGAAAATACCAGAAAGATATTTACCTGTGCTTTATTGGCTATGCAAAGGCTTTGATTGTGCGGACAACATCGTGAAGTATTAGTATTAGTATTCCGGAACACTTAATTGTTCATGAACAACCTATACATAGAGCAAGAGGCAGTTGTTCGAATAGAACAAGGGGATACAAAATGGTTTCAAATTAGGGAAGGTGTGAGCCAGGGTTGTATTCTTTCACCATACTTATTCAATCTGTATGCTGAGCAAATAATCTGTGAAGCTGGATTATATGAAGAAAATCATGGCATCAGGATTGGAGGTAGATTCATTAACAACCTGAGATATGTAGATGATACAATTTTGCTTTCTGATAGCAACCTTCAGTATGGGTTACATCTCAATGTAAAGAAAGCAAAAATCCTCAGCACGGACCAATAAACAACATCCATATTAAAGGAGTAAAGATTGAAGTTGTCAAATACTTCATTTTGCTCGAATGAGCTATCAACATTCATGGAAGCAGCAGTCAAGAAATCAAAGAACATATTGCATTATGCAAATCTGCTGTGCAAGACTGCTTTAAAGTGTTGAAGAACAAAAATGTCAATTTGAGGATTAAGGTGTGCTTGAGCCAAGCCATGATATTTTCAATAACCTCATATGTATGTGAAAGTTGGATGGTGAATAAGAATGTCCATAGAAGAATTGATGCACTTGAATTTGGGTGTTGGAGGAGAAAATTAAAAGTACCATGGAATGCCAGAAGGACAAACAGATCAGTGTTGGAGAAGTATATCTAGAGTGCTCCTTGGAAGCCAGGATAGTCAATTTCATCTCTCACACTTCAGACATATTTTCAGGAGGGAACAGTCACTGGAGAAGGATATCATGTTTGGTAACTTGGAGGGTCGGAGAAAAAGAGGAAGACACCCAATGAGATGGATTGGCACAGGCATAGCAACAATTGTGATGTTGGTGCAGGGCCAGGCAGTGTTTCATTCTGTTGTGCATGGGATTGCTATGGGTCTATACCAACTCAATGGCACCTAACAACAATACAATTAATATCTTGGTATTGCACTGTAGGATAAGCACTAGACTGCTAACCACAAGGTCAGTGATTCAAACCAAGAGTCTCTTGGACACCCTATTCAGGGTCAGTATGAGTCAGGACCAACTGGAAGGCACTTAACAATAGGGCCAGACACATCTTAGTCTATCCTTAAAGTGATTTTTTTTAAAAAGACGTCTCTTTCAACAGATTTCTCCACCTTCTCATTTCTTGTCTGCTGCTTTCATGGGCATTGATTGTGTGTCCAAGAAACCTGAAATTCTTGACAGATTTAATCTTTCTTCCATTTATCATGATGTTTCCTCTTAGTCCAGTTGTGAGGAATTTTGCTTTACATTTAAGTGCAGTCCATAAACGAAGCTATAGTCTTTGGTCAAGTGCTTAAAGTCCTGGTTTCTTTCAGTAGCTAGGTTGTGTCATCTGCATATCACAGATTGTTAATGAGTCTTCTTCATATTCAAATGAATTTTGAGATCTTGTTCATATCATCCAACTTCTAAGATTATTTGCTCACATACAGATTGAATAAGTATGCTGAAAGAAAACAACACGGACTCACATATCACCTGTTTTTAAAGCATGCAGTGTTCCCTTGTTCCTTTTGAAGAATTGCCTCTCGAGTTATGTACAGGTTCTGTGTGAGTACAGTTGTTGTTATGTGCCATCCAGTCAGTTCCAACACATAATGATACTCCAATGCCAAGGAGTAGCTATTGGGTTTAAACTACAGAACTATCTGGTGAGGTCCATGCGTATAGTTGTCTTTTATGTTGTTTAAAAATGGTATTTGCAATGAACAAGTCATGGGTCTTGCAAAACTCTATTATGAATCTTCAGCATCATTTCTATTACCCAGTCCATATTTTCCAACCCCTTTTCCTTTGCATTTAGTTTCCAACCTTTGCATTCTAATCACCAATAATTATCAATACATCTTGATTGAATGTTTAATCAATTGGTGATGGTGGTGGTGATGTGCCGTGGAGTCGGTTCCAACTCATAGCGACCCTGTACAGAGTTTCCAAGGCTGTACCTCTTTACAGGAGCAGAAAGCCTCATCTTTCTACCGCGGAACAGCTGGTAGTTTTGAACTGTTGACCTTGCAATTCGCAGCCCGATTCATAGCCACTACGCTACCAGAGCTCTTTCTCTTCAATTTCATCATCACTGACTTCAGTGGTTGGTACATAAATTTGAATAACAGTGGAAGTAAGTGGTCTTCTTTGTCATAATATTGATATTGTCCCATCACAGACCACATTGTACTTCGTGACAGATCTTGATATGTTGTTTTTGATGATGAATGTGGCACCATTCCTTTTCAATTTGTCATTATTGGTATAGTAAACCATGTGATTGACAGATTAAAAATGGCCTATACCAGTCCATTCAGCTCACTAATGCCTAGGAGATTGATGTTTATACATTCCATTTCATTCTTGACAATTTCCAATTTTCCTAAATCCATACTTCCCACAATCCATATTTAGATTATTAATGAATGTTCATAGTTATTTCTATTCATTTTGAGTTTGTGCCCCATCAGCAAATGATGGTCCCATGGGCTTACTCCATTTGTGTTATCATGTTCAACTCTTTTTGGGGAAGGCAGGTCTTACCTAGTAACATTTTGAGTGCCCTCCAGCCTGAGGTACTTATCCTCCAGCACTATATCTGACAATATTCTGGTGCTCTTCATCATGTTTCAATATTTAATAATCTTGTCCTGACTGTGTTCCACTGCTGTACATAAGGCTTTCAGTGAGTAAGTATTCTGAAGATGTCTGTTTCTCATTCTTCCTAGTCTGTCTTCTTCTGGAAGTTCAGCTGAAACCTGTCCACCATGTGTAATCCTGCTGGCATTTAAAATATCCGTGGCAAAGCTTCCAGGATCACAGCAACACACAAGCCACCACAGTACACCAAACTGAGAGACGAGTGAGTGGTGGTCCAGGATACTAACCATGGTATTTCCAATCATCTCAGATGAATGTGAAATCTGGACAATGAATAAGGAATACTGGAGAAGAATAGTTTTGAAATATAGTGTTGTTGAAGAATATTAGGTATACCGTGGACTGCCACAAGGAACAATTTTGTGTTAGCAGAAGTAAAGTTAGACATAGTCCTAGAAGTGAGGATGGTGAAACATCATCTCATATACTTTGGGCATGTTAGTAAAAGGAACCAGTCCCTGGAGAATGATCTCATGCTTGGTAAAGTAGAGAGTCAGAACAAAAGAGAAAATTCATCAACAAGATAGATTGGCACAGCGACACCAATAATGGCCTTAAGCATAGCAAAAATTATAAGGATCATGCAGAAAATGATAGTGTTTCTTTCTATTGTACATAGGATCACTATGAATAGAAGCCATCAGTGTCATCTAACAATCAGGACCACAACAGTTAAAACTGCAATCATCAATTCCTTAGGTGGCAAAATAGTGTAGATGTTAAGAGAAACACACACTCTAAATTATATTACAATGCTTTTAATCCAACTCTATGTAGATCTATAGTCCTACACAAGAAAGCATAACCTCATTTAAATAAGTATTATATTTGAATGTTACTTTTTAACTGGTGAGTTTGGGGAGGTGGGTAAAAATTAAAATAGCTATTCATTGGAAAAAAAAATCTCACTACCTCTCTCTCTTTGTGTTTATGTGAATTTTGGTGTAGTAGTGGTGATAAGTAGATTTCCAGGTATAATGGAATTGTTTAGAAATGAAAACATTCTTGACCACAAAGAAACAGTTTTACAGGAATTTACAATAAAACAAAAGGTAAAATCTTCAAGATATGAACAGAATATGTGACCTTCTCACATTCAAATCTTTTGTAGAGTTACTAATATTAAAAAAAAAAGTAAAGTCACAAAGCAAACAATTCTCCTAGTGGTGAATGAATACTGAACATTTAAAGGAAAACACAATATATTTTAAAATACACCATTTTTGTATCTCGGTCTGAAGCGATTTGATGGCACTTAACAACAGCATAATTCAACAAAATATGTGGCCATAAACATTGATTATGGAAATATCCACAATTATTTCAGGTCTAAAAATGCAGAGAATCAAACAGGTTGCAAGCATTTTGTTGCAGCTGAAGGAAAACCATACATAATCCCAGTTAAAGCTAGAACTGCTTTTACACTAGGAGAATCTTTTGATTTTAGAGACAGAACGAGTCAAATGTATTTTTCACAATGGTAGGAGGATTAAATTCAGTTTATATAAAATGGGGATAGAAAACAAAATTTAGGAAAGGAAGAATTTATGTTATCTTCTAACCCATGCATTCCTTGATTAAGAAAAACTAGTTAGGGATTATTTAACTTTTGTTAAATAACTATTTTAATGTAAATTAATATCATTTCTTTTAGCCAATACAGTTAACTGTTTTCTGAGTTATATTTGGCGGATAAGAAGTCCATGAAACCATAACCAAAGGTACTGGGATTCATTTTAGTTTCATAAGAAACTGTCTCGGTAATGTCAATCTTGAGAACTTTAATCTGTAAAATGACTTCAAATCTCACAGGGCCTGCTTTTTTCACTTCATATTTGATTAACCACAAATGCAGAAAGACACTATGGGATAGTAAATTATTGAATTAGAACAATCATTAAATTTGTATAATCTGATTCTAAAAATAACTTAAATTTTTTTTCTGTATTTCTTTTCATCAACTGTCTACTCATTAGGAGATTACTTTAAAAGATATATTTAAAAGTGAATTTCAGTATGTGATTTAAGTATGCTTCAGATTTTATTGCAAATTGTACGCATAACAATTTTTGCAATGTTTCCATGATTGGTAATATAATCTAGTAAAGAAATTAAATTTAAATTCAGAGGAACATAATAAAATGGCATTGCATTATCATTTAAAACAACCTTAAGAACAATTCAAATTCTCTATAAATGTTGGCAGCAGAATACTGTTAAAATATCTTCAGAATAGAAATGCTAATGAAACATATTAAAATTTTTATAGAATTTTATAGAATTAAGGAAATTTTATAGAATTAAGAAAAATGTAAATATTTTATACTATGATGTACTAAAGCCTCTGTAATGATCACATTTAAAAACACATAAGAAACATAACAAACAAACAAAAAATACAAAGTAAAGATAGTGCTTATAATAAAAGAACACTTTCTTGGAAGAGCAAGATTAAAGGCAATTTTAATGTCAGACTTGGGACTGATTTCACTGGGTTGTACTTCTAGCAGAAATGAAGGGGTGAGATATGTTTGGGAGACAAGATATTAAGAGGAAATGTCAGTCTGATAGTTTCTGAGGTTTTATAAATGTGTAGTTTGTGCTTATTTGGTTGTACTCAGTGGCAACTAACAACTGATCTCCAATTTAAGCATCTGTCCCAGCATTAAGGGAAAAACACATTAAGCCTCTTTATTCTTTATCCAAAATAATAAACACAGAGAACTGACTTATGGAAAGAACTTGTTTTATCTTTCTTTTTACTTTTCTTTTTATAAAGGTGGCTGAAGGTATTAACAATTAATATTTAATTTGATGTGAAACAGGTTTGTGAACATATTAAAAAGTGAGACTCCGAGTAAAGTGACATCCCCCTCATCGATTCTCCATGTAGTTGTCAATCACAAAACCAAGATTAGAAGCATTTGGTATGATTCATTTTCAACTTGATATTGATTTAAAGTGTAACCAACTTTCATCTCTAAGCTAGTATATCCAAGGAGCTCTGGTAGTGTAGTGGTTACGAATCGGGCTGCTAATCTCACCGTCAGCAGTTCGAAACTACCAGCTGTTCAGTGGGAGAAAGATGAGGCTTTCTGCTCCCATAAAGATCTACAGACTAAGAAACCCTGTACAGGGTCGCTATGAGACGGAACCGACTCCAAGGCACATAACAACAACAACAACTTTCCTTAATAGGGAATTCACTATTACATTTCCACAGCATACATATTTCATACTGTTTAATATGCGAAAACAAGTGCTTAAAAAACTTGAACATGGGAACAAATATTAAGGTTTACCCAGACTTTGTTAAAGTGTCTCAATTACCACTGTACCAGATGTGGAGATTTATTTTTAAATTATCTTAATTGGTTGTAATGAAACGTGTTGCCCATCATCTGAAAGATTTAGATGAAAACCTTTCAGACATAGGATTTACTCCTTTCAAGGTCTGCCTATTACATAAAGTTAAACCTAACCCTGTTGTTGTTGTTGTTGTTAAGTGCCATCGAGTCGGGTCCGACCCATAGCGACCCTGGCACAAGTCAAACTATAGGCTGACAAACCTTTGGAGGGAGCTTCCTGGGATCCTCCTTGGCTGGAGGGTCAAGCCAATGCTGACCTGGGACATGGATAAGGGATAATGGGCTGAGATGAGAAGCAGCAGGAAAGAGAGAGAGAGAGGGAAGGGTAGAAGGTAACTCATAGTCCATTTCTCTGCCAGAGTAGTGACTGACAGAGAAATCAGAAAGTACTGCATTTTACAGAGAACACAAAGGTGGCATAATTGTTCAAAGTTAGTTAAGAAAGTTTACAAGTATGAAGTATCTACAATAAATGCTGCATGAGCCCAAACTCTAAGGGATTGCCTAGTTTTTCAAGTTTGTTAAATTTTCCACCTTTGACAAAGCACTGTTTACCACTTTTCTATCACTCTTAATTAATGGAAAATGTATGAGATTTCCTTCTCTGACAGTGTTATACAAGTTAAGACTTTGACAGTAAAGGTATGGCGCTGCAGGATAATAATGCAAGGTCAGTTTGAATCGCAAAGTCAGCGGTTCAAACCCACCAGGTGCTCCTTGGAAACCCTATACAGGGTGGCTGTGGGTCAGACCCAATTCAATGGCACGTAACAATAACAATAGCAACTGTACCCTAAGTCTATGCTCCTTGAATAGCAGATTTTAAGAATTCACTCATCAGCCTTTTCCAGTTCCTCTCTGATTCCCTTAATGGGACTCAGGAATTTAAAGCAGGAATAGGCTGGAAGGCAGGAGTGGGCTGAAGAATACACGGAAGCAGAAACTGGTTCAGCCACTGGAAGTTAACACATGGACTAGTGACAGCATTTCTTCAAGAATGTTTTCTTAGATACTCTCTTTTTATTGAAGCTATCACCATTTCTTTTGCAATCTTATTCCACTGCTCCCTTCTCCCTCCATCCTCACCTGTCCACCGCAATGGCTGTCATAGAGTAGATGCTGGCGAACACTGCAGTGATAGGAAAAAAGTTCTGGAAACGGCAGTAGTTAGCACCGAAGTACCACTCACTGTGAAGCGCATATATGAAATTGACTAAGGTGTTGAACGCAGCCATGGAAGCATCGGAGAAAGCCAGGTTCACCAGGAAGTAGTTGGTGACGGTCCTCATGCGCTTGTGGGCTAGAATGATCCAGATGACTATGAGGTTGCCAAAGACAGCGACGGCAACAACCACACCATAAGCTAGGGACCAGAGTGCGATGCGCCAGGATGGCTGTACAAACTGATTGGTGAGATTGGCCCGGGGCTGGGAAGGCGCCAGGGAAGCTCCTGGTAATCCTATCACAGAGGAGGTAGAGGCAGAAAGGTTGCCTTGGACCAGCATTTGCAACCACTCTGATCCAGCGGACTCTGCAGAAGCCTCTGCCAGGAGCGCGGAACTCAAATTTCCTCTGGCGTCCGCGTTTATGTCTCCCGTGCTGTCGGTCCAGTTCGCAGCTGCTGTCAGAGATGCCATCACAGTGAGTCTGGAGCGTCGGACCTCCTCACTCTCCAGCGGCCAGTCTCTGCAAGTTCCCCAAGTCTCTGTCTCTTTCTCTTCACGTTGTGCGGGAATACCTTCTGACTGGCAAGAAAGCTTGTAGAGAGAAGTTACCGCGGCCTCTGCTGGTTGAGGGAAGCTTTCAGGCAGCAGATGATGGGTAGTAAGAGCTGCACTTTCTCCTGCGTTCGCTAGTCTGGCAGGAGGGAGGGATGGAATTCTAGGGAAGAGGGATTTTAGGGGCTGTGCTCAGCAGAGAACTCGGGTTCTGCCCAGTGCGCAGCTCCAGAGCATTGGTGGGAGCATTTAGACTAGGCTGCTGCAGTGCACTTTATATCTCCTGGAACCCCCCCAGTTTTGGTGACGTCGTCTGGGCCAAGAAGCTGAAGAGCCCCTTAGCTAGTTCCTACTCCCAGCCCTCCAATTTCCTTCATTTGCTTCTTGCTTCTAGTCACCTTGCCAGATGGTGAGTGGACTCCGGAAAGGAAGGACTGCTCTTTCTCAGCAGCAGCACAAATCTTTTGAAGATTGTTCTTCCTTTTTCAACTTTGTTGAGGTCATTGTTCTCAGACATTTACTGTATTCTTTTTTGCATGAGTTTAATTCATGAATTTAATTCATGAGTTTAATTCTTTTTTGCATGAGGCAAAGGTACAAGTCTAGAGGATTTTCCTCAAAGAGTCTACTAGATCTGTGCTTTCTTTTCAGGCATATTGGCCTTCTCATTAAACTTCCTACTCCTGTGTATATATGCTCACTTCTTACATTAACCTGTTTTCCTACTTTCTCTAACCTCTATCCCCACATATCAGTCCTCTCTGACAAGGTGACACCCAGACAGGGACTTTAGGTTCTACTGATTCTGCATGGAGTGCGGTAGCACAGGTAAGACAAGGCAGAAATCCAAGATTGAGATTTTCTTGAAACACCATGATGAGACCTAGATTTATTCATTTCTCTAAAGTGAACATTTCCTGTGAATGATTCTAAATACATACACTTTTATTGCTGTTGTCGCTATTGCTGACCTTTGGAGACTTGGTTTTGACTTCCAGACCAAGCTTTGAGAATGTATAACTTTAATTTCCAAGGTTAGATAACTGAATTGTTTCAATACACTTTCTCAATAAAAACTGGCAGGCAGTAATTGTGATTACCTCAAGTGCTTTTCCCAAATATTTTCAGGTAAAGTGGATTTGACAATAAGTTTCATTTGCTTCAAGAGACGGTAGCATGTGATTTGTGGATAGTGTATGCGCTTTAGTTTCAAAGTTCAGAGCATCTTCTTCAAAATTCCGGCTGTGATTTTGGCACAAATGGGCAGACAAGGGACAATATTTTCCTTCTGATAGTTTCATAACTAAAATTGTATTGTGTATAAATAAGTTTGAGGTAAATTGATAATAATTATATTAACACAATGGCTGGACCATTTGAACTGTTGACCTTGCAGCTAGCAACCCAACTTGTAATCTACTATACTACCAGGGCTGCTTGATAAATGATAGATAAAGTTAATAAAGACTCCTCACATACTGTTTACTAATTCAAAATTAAAATATTTTCTTTTGAAAAGCAGTATACATTTTCCTGCCAAGTTGTCACCTAGGAATTCTGGAGTTATAAATTAAAGTGTCTTTTCCTCTAATGAGTCCAAGGAATCATTTAAACAACAACAAAAGCCTATATGAGAGACATATATTGAAATAATTGCAATGTGCCATCAAATTTATTCTGACTTATACCAACCCTATAGAACTGAGCAGAATTACCCCATAGGGCTTCCAATGTTGTAATCATTAGGGAAGGTGCCCTGGTGGGACAGCAGTGACATGCAGGGATGTCAATGAAAAGATTGAAGTTTGTAACCCACCAACTGGTCCAAGGGAGACAGATGTGACGATCTGCTCCACTAAAGATTTTGACCATGGAAAATCTCTGAGGCAGTTCTTTGAGTTGGAATCAATTTGATGGTACCCTAGAATCACATTCTTTATGGGAGCTAATTGCCAGGTTGTTTCTCTTGAAGAGAAGCTGGTGGGTTCTAACCACTAAGAACACCAAAATTGTCAGTCTTGAGCTACTAAGTGAAGGAGAAGAAAGCATGGTAGAGGAAATGGTAGCATACCAGAAGCATTTAGAGTAGGGTTCCATAATCTTGCACTTAAAATCTGGGACTGTGTGGGTGCATTTTGTTGTTGTTACGTTTCACTGAGTCCATTCTGACTCATCACAACCTTATTTACTACAGGTGCCTGCTGCTGCATCTCCCTCACCATTGTTAGGCTTGATCCCATTGTTGCAGCCATTGTATTAATCCAGTTCTAAGAATTGTGGCTATACTTTTTCCAAGACAAATGAGTTCATTCTTCTGGCAGTCAATGGTATAGTCAATAGTCTTCAATATATGACTTAATTCAAAGGCACAAATTCGTCTTTAGTCTTGCTTTTTCGTTGTCCAGTTTTTACATGCATGTGAGGTAATTAGAAAATACCATAGTTTGAGTCAAACGTTCCTTAGTCCTCATTAACACTTTCAGGAGGTCTTTTGTAGTATATTTTCCCAATAAAATATGTAATTTTATTTCTTCAATAGGTGTGGCACTACAGGATAAGCACTGTATTATTGCCTTCAAGGTCAGCAGTTCAAGCCTAACAACTGCTCCTCAGAAACCTCATACAAGGTCTCTATGAGTCAGAATCAACTCAACAACACTCAAAAACAACAACATTTCCAAAAGTGTTGATTGTGAATCCAAGTAAAAATATATCCTTGACAACGTCAATCTTTTCTGCTTTTTTAAAAAATGTTGCTTATTGGTCAAGTAGTGAGGATTTTTATTTTCTTTACATTGATATGTAATCCATACTGAAGGCTGTGTAGTCTTTCAAATCCTCTTCCCTTTCAGTAAGCAAGAATGTGTTATCTGTATATCCCATACTGTTGGTCAGTCTTCTTACAATCCTGATTCCTTGTTCTTTTGGTATAGTCCAGCTTCTCAGATTATTGTTCATCATACAGACTGAATGATAATGGAATAATTATTTACTTAGCATACACATAGAATAAGTATGGTGAAAGGATACAATCCTGATGCAGACCTTTCCTGATAGTATATCATTCAGTATGCCCTTGTTCTGTTGAACTTCTTCTTGGTCAATGTACAAAGTCCTCATGAACCCAATTAAGTGTTTGGAGCTCCCATTCTTTGTAATACTATCCATAGTTTGTTATTAATCATATAGTCATATGCTTTTGTACAGTCAATAAATAAAGCATAAGAAACCATCTTTCTGTTACTCTGCTTTCAGCCAAGGTCTATCTATGCTGCCAGTGGAATCCCTCATTGCATAACCTCTTCTAAATCCAGCTTGAATTTCTGACAGCTCCCTGATGATGTACTGTTGTATCAGTTTTTTAACTGATGAAACATGCAATCAAGACGTATTGGTAATTACTGGTGATTGGAATGTCAAGGTTGGAAACAAATAGGAAGGATCAACAGTTGAAAAATATGACCTTGGTGATAGAAATGATACTTGAGATTCCATGGGAGAATTTTGCAAGAGCAATGACTTGGTTGGCATCCTGCTGTGGCACTGTGGGATAAAACACTGAACAGCATGGTTGGTTTGAATAATAAGGTCTGTGGTTCAAACTCACCAACCACTCCTTGGAAACCCTATACAGGATCACTGTATATACAGTAGAAAAACTCCATATCATCAGTCAAAACAAGACCAGGGGCAGACTGTGGAACAGATAATCAATTGCTCATATGCAAGTTCAGGCTAGAGCAGAACAAAGTTAAAATGAGTCCATGAGATCCAAAACATGACCTTAAACATATTCCATATGAATTTAGAGAATATCTGATGAGGAGACTTGATGCATTAGACACCAAAGACCTTAAGAGTTGTGAGATGACATCAAGAACATCATACAGGAAAAAAGCAAAAGGTCATTAAAAAGCCAAGAAAAAAGGAAAAGATCAAAATGGGTATCAGAAGAGACTCTGAAACTTGCTCTCCAGTGTAGAGATGCTAAAGCAAACGTAATAAAGCAAGCAGTACTAGAGCTGAATAGAAAATTTCAAAGGGCACTTTGAGAAGACCAAATCAAATATTAGAAGGAAATGTGCAAAAGCCTGGAGTTATGAAACCAAAAGGAAGAACACAGCGTTTCTCAAGCTGTGAGAACAGATGTTGAAAAAAATATTTGCAATGAATAAGTCATTGGCCTTACAAAATTCTATTGTGAGATATCTAGCATTGTTACTGTTACCAAGGCCATACTTTCCAACTACTAATCCTTCTTTGTTTCTAACTTTCACATTCCAACCACTAGTAATAATCTATGCATTTTCGTTGTCTGTTTGATCAATTTCAGATAGAGGAAGTTGGAAGCATTCTTCAATTTAATAATACCTGACTTTAGAGGTTCGATCATAAGTTTGAATAATAGTGGTACTAACTGATCTTTTTGTTGCTTTAGTTGCCATTCAGTCATTTTGAGTCATAACAACCCTGTACACAACAGAATGAAACACTGCCTGGTCCTACACCATCCTCATGATTGTTGTTATGTTTGAACTCATGGTTGCCACCACTGTGTCAATCTGTCTTGTTGTTGTTGTGTGTGTGTTGGGGGGGATCTTACTCTCTTTTGCTGGCCTCCAATTTACCAAGCATGATATTATTTTCCATGGACTGGTCCCTCCTGGCAATATTTTCAAAAAATAAGAGGTCTCACTATCTGTGCTTCAAAGGAGCATTCTGACTGTATTTCTGCCAAGACATATTTGTTTGTTCTACTTACAATCCATAGTATTTTCAATGACTTTATGCAGCACTGCAATTTAATGAATCAATACTCCTATGATGTTCCATACAGTCATGCCTTTGCATAGTCAATAAAGCACAGGTAAATATCTTTCCAGTATTTTCTGCCTTCAGCCAAGTTTCATCTGATATTAGCAACGATAACCCTAGTTCCATGTCCTCTTTAGAATCTAGCAGTTATATGTTGATACACTGCTATAACCATTTTTATAATAATCTTCAGATAAGTTTAACTTGCATGTAATATTAATGATGCTGCTTGATGATTTTTGCATTCTGTTGGATCATGTTTTTTTGGGGGGAAGAGCATGTATATAGATAACTTCCAAGCAGTTGATTAGGTAGATGTCTTCCAAACTTATTGGCATAGACAAGTGAGCACCTCCATCACTGCAGCTATTTGTTCCAATAATTTCTGGAACTTTGTTTTTTGCTCATTGCTTCAGTCTGTCTTGGATTACTTCCTTCAATACCATTGATTTCTGGTAATATGCTACCTCCTGACATAACTGAACACTGATAATTTATTTTTGATATATTTATATTTTTGATATATTTGATATAATTTATTTTTTACTGTGTATTCCTTCCATTTGCTTTTGATGTGTATGCATCATTCAATATTTATCCCATAAAATTCTTCAACATTGCAAGTTGAGACTTGAATTTTCTCTCCAGTTCTTTCAGCTGATTGTGTTCTTCCCTTTTGGTTTTCTAACTTGAGGTCTTTGCATGCCATTATAATGATAATTCATCAGACTGCAAAGTCATTTGAACTACAAGGTCCTTGGTTCAAGCTCACCAGCTGCTCCTTTGAAACCCTATACAGGGTTGTTATGGTTGGAACTGACTCAAAGGCACTTCACAACAAGAACAAATTATGTTTTGAGGGGTTTTTTGTTGTTGTTGTTATTTAGAGCTACTATTGATTTTTTTCTGTTCAGCTATCATACTTCCTCATTTCTTCCTTTCCCTTTAGCTTCTTTACACTCAGAAACAATTCTTAAATTCTCTTCCAGCATTCATTTGACCTTTTATTTCTTTCCTGATTTGTAAATGGTCTTTTGCTATTTTCTTGTATGATTATCTTGATGTCATTCTGCAACTTTTCTGGTTTTCAGTATATAGTGTCGAATGAAACAAACCTGTTATTGAGATGGTCTCTAAATTTAAATGGGATATATTCAATATCATATTTTAGGTCTTATGGACTTATTTTAATTTTTTTCAGCTTTAGTTTAAACCTGCAATGTGCCATTGATGATTTTCACACAGATGGCCCTGGCCTCGTTTTGTTCTCTAATGGAAGAGGGCTAACTATTAACAGCAGAAATGGTAGCTAACACCATGTGCATTTCAAGTGGTTCTGCTTACACAATTATGACGGAAAAATTAAAGTTGAGCAAATTTTCTACTTGACAAAACGATTGTGCCCAGATTAGCTGTAGACAAGGCGCAGCTTTCAATAGACAATTTGCACATGTGGGGTCAAGATCCTGAAGGATTTCTTGGAAAAATTATAGCAGGCGCTTAAACATGGCTTTACCAGTACAATACTGAAGACATTGTTGTTGTTGTTAAGTGCTGTTGAGCGACCCTGTATAGGGTTTCTGAGGAGTGACTGCTGAGCTTGAACCACAGACATTGTGGTTCAAACCAACTTTGCAGTCCACCACATCAACCCATAGCACCATACCAGGACTCCAATTAGCACCATCAAAGTAATGACTCTGAAGAGGTGAAAGTGATCCAAACAATGCAAAGTGAATTGGTCAATAACAAAGTTTTTTACATCAGATTTTTAGGGAGATATTCAAAGCATTTAGATTGCTGACTTAATTAAGTATAAAGAATGATAACACCTGCTTACTGTGAGACTGTTTTTAGAAAATTCATGAACATTTTAGCAGAAAATCTGCCAGAAAAACTTTACCACAATGTCCTTGATCAAAGCAATGATCCTGCCTATACTTCTCATTAAACAGAGTAACTAAAAAGAAAAATTTTTATGGGAAATCATTAGGTCTGATGTGACTTTCTTATGTTTACTAATCTTAATTAATTAATTAATTAATTATTTTTTACAGATAGCCGTTGTTTTCAGTTAATAATGTAGTGAAAAAGACTGCATTGGCAGAATTAAATTCCTAGGACCTTCATTTTTTTCAAGATGGTCTATATGACTGATATCATCACTAAAAAACATGTTGACTGGACACACTTTATGTAGAAAAATAAAATTTATATTTCCATTTATATCTTTTACTTCCATTTCCCATGAACTTTTAAAGTTGCTTATAAAGAACACTCTGCCTAATAATCACACAATATATAGTGCACCTGGACCAGATCACTCTATATAATAGACTATATTTTAGAACATAAAGCAAACCTCATTAGATATAAAATGGTTGAAATCATGCAAAGTATTTTTTACCATAATGTAATAAAGCTAGAAATCAAAAACTCAAAACCAAACCAAACTATCTAATAAATAGAATCTAAATAACACTCTCTAAAGTATCCATCCAATGTAGAATTACATAATAATTCATTCTATGAAGAAATCATGAAGGAAGTGGCAAAATACTTAAAATTACATGAAAATGAAGACACAAATACCAAACATTTAGGATGTAATAAAGTCAGTGTTCACAGGGAAATTCGTAGTATTGGATACTTACATTTAAAAAAAGAACAAAAATCCCAAATCAATAGCTTAACTGTAAAACTTGAGGAAATAGAAAAAGAAGAATAAGAATACCCAAAGCTAGCAGAATAAAGGAAATGATAAACATAAGAGAAGAAATCAATGAAATGAAAACTAGAAAAACAGAAGACTCAATTCACAAAGACTATTGGGTCTTTGTGAAGTCCAACAGAATAGACAAACCATTGACAGACTGTTGAAGGAAAGCCTAACTATGGGGGGAAAAAAGGATACATTGTATCAAATTTAACCAAAATAAGAAAAAGCATAATGTAATATTGTGAAAAGTTATTTATAAATCCTAGAAAACAGATGAAAGGGGCAAATTTCTAGAAACATGACCTACGTAAAACAACAGAAAGCATAATAGAAAATATCAACAGATGATAGTAAGAGAAGAAATTCATCAAACCTCCCTCCTCAAACAAATAAACGAACAAGACAAGGTGGCTTCACAGGGGAATTCTACCAAACATTTAGAGAATAACTGATATCAATCTTTTCTAAAATATATAAGAGGTAGGATTACATAATAATTCATTCTATGAAGTCAGCATTATCCTGATACCAAATCCAGAAGAAAATATCACAAGGAAATAAAAGCTATAAACCACTATCTGTCATGAATATGGAAATAAAACTTTTCAACAACATATTAGCAAACAGAATCGAACAACTTATTAAGAAAATTATAAACTATGATCAAATGGGATTTAGTGAAGGAAAAAAAGGGCAGTTCAACATCACAGAATCAATCAAAATAATGTACCACATTAATAAAACACAGAGAATGACCACATCAATACATACAGAAAAAAAATATGATAAAATCTAATACTCTTTCCTGATTTAAAAAATATGAACAAGATAGCAATATGAGGAATATTTCTTAAAATGATTAAGGGAATCAATAAAAATAAAATAGTGGCCAACACTATATGAAGAATAACTTCATATGCATGTGAAAGCTGGACAGTGAATAAGGAAGACCATAGAATAATTGATGCTTTCGAGATATGGTGTTGGAGGAGAATATTGAAAGTGCCATGGGCTGCCAAAAGAACCAATAGATCCATTTTGGAAGAAGTGCAGCCAGAATGCTCCTTGGAGACCAAGATGGCCAAACTTCATCTCTCCTACTTTGGACATATTGTCAGGAGGGACCAGTCGCTGGAGAAGGATATCATGTTTGGTAGGTGGAGGATCAGAGAAAAAGAGGAATATCCCCAATGAGATGGATTGGCCAGGTTGTGGCATCGATGAACTCAAGCGTGGCAACAGTAGTAAGGTTGGCCCAGAATCGGGCAGTGTTTCGGTCTACTGTGCATAGAGTCGCTATGAGTTTGTGCTGACTTGATGGCACCTAACAACAATAACAACAACATATATGTCTGTCAGTTTGTTGTACTGTGGTGTCTTGTGTGTTGCTGTGATATTGGACTCAGCAAGGTTTCTGCACAGCTTCCAGATTAAGACAAAGTAGGAATAAGGATACATGGGCCACATCTGAATGGTAAGTCACTGAAAGCTTTTTCAATAGTAGCAGAACATTGTCTGATGTAGCGGAAAGATGAGCCCCTCAGGTTGGAAGGCACTCAAAATGCAACTAGGAAAGAGCCACCTCCTCAAAGTAGAGTTGACCTTAATGATGTGAATGGAGCAAAGTTTGGGGAACCTTCATTTGCTTATAGGGAAAGTCTCAATATGCAAAGAAATAAATGAAAATGAACATTAATCATGAATACTCCTAGTGTGATACTGTAGAATCAGCACTGGACTGTGAACCACAAGGTCAGCAGTTCAAACCCACCATATTCTCCTCAGAAACTCTATACAGGTCACTATGAGTCACAATCAACTTGACAGCACTTAACAACAACATTCAGGATATGGGATATACAAAGTATAAAGCTAGTAAACCTGGAAGTCATTAAAAATGAAGCAAAATACATAAATATTAATATTTTAGGCATTAGTGAGCTGAAATGGACTGGTATTGGTCATTTTGAACAGGCATAGTTTTACTATGCCAGGAACAACAAACTGAAAAGGAATGGTGTCTCATAGTCAAAAAGAGCATTTCAAGATCAATTTTGAAGTACAGTGATCTATTTTGAATGTGTCTATGATAGGATAATGTCCATATACCTACTAGGAAGACCAGTTAATACTGCTATTATTCAAATTTATGCACCAAGTGGTAAAACCAGTGATGAAATTAAAGAATTCTACTAACTTCTTCTATTTGAAATTGATCAAACACGCAATCAAGATGCATTGATAATTACTGTCAATCAAAATGCAAAAGTTGAAATCATGAAAAATGAAGAAAAATTGAAGTTGTCAAACACTTCATTTTTGCTGAGATCCACAATAAACACTCATGGAAGCAGTCAGGAAATTAAATTTGCATTAGGTAAATTTGCTTCAAAAGACCTCTTCAAATTGTTGAAGAGCAAAGATACCATTTTGAGAGGACTAAGGTGATATTTCAGTCATCTCATATGCATGTGAAAGTTGGACAATAAATAAGGAGCACCAGAGAAGAATGGATACATTTGAATTGCAGTGCTGACAAAAAAAATATTAACAGTATCATGGATTGCCAGAAGAACAAATCTTTCTCAGAAGAAGTAGTCAGAATGCCTTTATGTCTTCTTTGGTGAAGTGTTGTTCATGTCCTCTGCCCATTTTCATTTGGATTGTCTTTTTTCTTGTAAAGTGTTCAGTGTTCTATGAATTTTAGAGATTAGTTCCTTGTCTCCTATGTTGTTGCCAACATTTTTTGTTAGTCTTTAAATTTTCTTTTTATTCTTTAGGTGAAGACTTTCGTTATTTTAGCTACCAGTTGTCTACTTTGTATTTTACTGTTTTTGTGGGTTTGTGTTATGTTTGATAGTGTATTTATGCCATGTGTTAGGGACTCTGAATTTGTTTTTATATTTTCCTTGTTGATCTTTACAGTTTTAAGTTTAATTTTTACATTTTGATCTTTGCTCCATCTTGAGTTACTTTTTATATATAATAATGTTTCATTTTCTGAAAATGGTTTGCCAGCACCATCTATTACAGAGACTATCTTTTCCCCATTTAATGAGTTTCAGCCTTTTGTTAAAGATTAGCTGTCCACCGTGGATGGTTTTATTTCTGGGTTCTCATGTCTATTCCTGACATTACATTGTTGCTGTGGTTTTTTATGATAAAAAGAAATTGTAAGAAATTGCCTGGGTAGCTGAATCTCTAGGTGCAAAATACTTTTGTATGGTCCACACATGGTGTAATAAATATTCAAATCGCCTTTGACAGAAAAACCGTTCTCTACCCATGCCAAAATGCACTCTTCTCACTTCATCCTTGTGTTTACCATTTCTCTTCTTGCCTTCTGAGCTTTATCCCTCTGCATATGTGTACCTTGCTGATGCTATTGTTCATTTTAGAAGCCTGTATGTTATTTGTCTGAACATCGAATCGCAGGGGTGAGTTAAATTTCAGGTTTGAAAGGTATATAAGGACCATAGTCTTAGAGGTTTCCCATTCTCTTTAAAACCATTAAATCTGGTTTTTATATTATTATTTTGAGTTTTCTTCCATATTTTTTGCCCATTCTCTCCAGAACCTGCTATTTTGATCGCTTTCAGAGCAGGTCAGTGGTGGTAGCTGGGCACCATGTAGCTCTCTGGTCTCAGGATCATGGAGGCTGAGGTTTTCATGGCTAATTAATCCTTTGAACTAATTGTTTCCTTGCATCTTTTATTTCTTTCACTCTTCTTTGTTCCAGATGGAGAAAGAACAATAGTTACACATTACATGGCTGCTCACAAGCTTTTAAGATTCCAGTCACTAGTCACCAAAGCAGGTAATAGAACATTTTCTTTGTGGAATATATTATGCCAATTGACCTTGAGAGTAGGTTTAGAGACTGATTTTTCAAGGTGTTTTGTATAGCTAAGAAATTTTTATAACTTTTTTCCTGTGTGCTCTACTATAATCATGGATATATTTGCAGCATTTATAAATACATACGTAGAAATATCTGCTATCAAAATTATATATATTCATGGGTGTAGACTCATGCACTTTTTCACTCCTGATTATTTTGAGCATTTAAGATCCACTTGCAGATTACTGTTGGTACTGTTATTGCAGGCTTCTGTTTGAAATAGTACGAACTTTGTTGTCTTGAACTCTTGTACTCCTCTCAGTGTCATAGTTTGCCTTGATCCTTTCGTGGTGACCTCTACCTTATTGCATATTGTTTTCACTCAAGTCAATGCATGTCTACCCTCTAGTGTTAGATTTAACCTTCCTTCCCCTTAGCCCTGGTAATCTTCAAAGAATAATTCCCTTTGTGGGTTTGTTTTTTTTTTTTTTTTCATTATTTCTTATAGCAGTGATCTCATAGAATATTTCTTTTTTATGATTGATTATTTCACTCAGCATAATGTTTCCTTTTTTTTTTTTTTTTTACTATTCTGAATAATGCTACAATGAAAAAGAGTGTGTATATGTCACGGTTCTAATTTATGTAGGCCTGGTTATAGGGTGATTACATCACATGGTATTTCTATTTCCAACTTTTTCAGGAAGCACCATGCCATTTTCCACAGTAGTTGTACCATTGTTAATTCTCTCCAGCAGTATATGTCTCTCCACAACCTCACAAACATTTGTTGTTTTCAATTTGCTGTTATTAATGTTGGGGTGAGATGATATCTCATTTAGTTTTGATTTGCATCTCTCTAATTGGTAAGGCCATCACTTTTCTGTCAGTTTGTCAGATTTGGTAGTTTGTGTGTTGCTTTGATGCTGGAATCTGTGATATTGATATTTTAAATGCCAGTAAGGACACATAGTAGTGAGGTTTCAGACGAGCTTCCAGACCTACTGTCAAATGTTTAACCATTGAAAAGTTTATGAATAGCAATGGAACATTGTGAGATATAGTGTCAGAAAATAAAAATTTTACTCAAATTTACACACCAACCATTAAAGCCAGATATGAAATTAAAAAATTCAACCAAGCTATTTAATGTGAAATTGACCAAACATGGAATCAAGTTGTACTAATAATTAGTGGCACTGCTGGTTAATGCACTAGACGCAAGGTCTCTTCAAACCACAAGGCCAGTGGTTCAAACCAACCAGCTGCTCATCAGAAACTCTAGACATAGTAGCTATGAGTCAACTGGATGGCACTTAACAACAACAGCAATAAGAATGTGAAAGTTGTAAACAAACAGGAAGGATCAGTAGTTGGAAAATAAGGCCTTGGTGATAGAAATAATGCTGGAGATAATTGCAAGACTAATGACTTATTCATTGCAAATGCATTTTAAACAATATAAAAGATGACTAAACATATTTACCTCACCAGATGGAATACACAGAAATCAAATTGCCTACATCTGTTAAAAGAGATGGGGGAAAAGCTCCACATCATCAGCCAAAAAAAGGCTAGGGGCAGATTGTGGAAAAGGCCATCAATTTCTCATATACAAGTTCAGGCTGAAGCTGAAGTAAATTAAAAGTCCACAAAATGCAAATATAGTCTTGAGCATATCCCACCATTAGACACGAAAGACTACCAACCAGAAGAGTTGTAGAGTGACATTAAGAATATCATACAGGATGAAAGTAAAAGGTTATTAAAAAGACAAGAATGAAACAAAAAGAACAAGTTTCAGAGACACTGAATCTTGCTCTCCATCACAGAGATGCTAAATCAAATGAAAGAAATGAGGAGGCAAAAGAGCAGAACAGGATGTTTCAAAGGGCAGCTAGAGAGAAAAAGTCAAGTATTTTAATGAAATGGTCAAGGAGCAGGAGTTAGAGAATAAAAAAGGAAGAACATGCTCAGCATTTCTTATGCTGCAAGAACTGAAGAAAAAATTCAAGCTTCGACTTGTAGTATTGAAAAATCCTATGGGCAAAATATTGAATGAAGCATAAAACATCAAAAGAAGATGGAAAGAATGCTCAGAGTCACTATGCTAAAAGAAATGGTAAATGTTTCGAAAGAAAGCATATGGTCAAGAACTAATGATATGGAAGAAAGAAGTACAGGTGCACTGGATGGAGGCATTGGAAAAGAACAAAGCTCTGTAAATTGATGGAATATAAATTGAAATCTTTCAACAAACTGATGCAGCACTGGAGGTACTTACTTATCTATTCCAAGAAATATGTAAGAGAGCTGCTTGGCCAATGGATTGAAATAGATTCAATTCCAAAAAGAAGTGACCCAATGGAATTAGAATATCATTAAGCATTGATATTGATATTAATAACATTAATAACCGTTTATATCATATGCAAGTAAAATTTTGCTGATGATATTTTTTTTTTTACAAGGCTTCAGCAGTACACCAACAAGGAACTGCCAAAGGTTCATGCCAGACTCAGTCAAGGATATGGATCAAGGTGTATCTTTGTTGAAATAAGATGGATCTTGGATCAAAACAGAGAATACCAGAAAGATGTTTATCTGTGCTTTATTGACTATGCAAAGGCTTTAAATCAACTATGGATAACATTTCAAAGAATGGGTGTTCCCAAATACTTGATTACACTCATGAGGAACCTGTGCATAGTCCAAGAAGCTGATATTTGAACAGAAAAAGGAGATACTGAATGGTTTAAAACCGGGAAATGAGTGCACCAGAATTGTATTCTTTCCCAATACTTAGTCATTATGTATACTGATCAAATAATTTAAGAAACTGAACTATATAAAGAAGAATGTGGCAACCTTATTGTAGGAATACTCATTAACAACTTGTCATATGCATATGATGCAAGCTTGGTTGCTGAAAGCAAAGTGAACTTAAAATATTTACTGATGAAGATCAAAGTTTATAGCCTTCACTATGGGTTGCACATCAAGGAAAATAAAACAAAACTCCTTAAAACTGAACCAATAACATCATGATAAGTGAGTGAAGTTTGAAGTTGTACAAGACTTTATTTTGTATGGATTCACAATCCACACTCTTGGAAGCAGCAGTCAAGAAATCAGAGGATCCATTAGACAACTATGCTGCACAAGACATCTTTAAAATGTCAAGAGCAAATATGCCAGTTTAAGGACTAAGGTGGGTGTGACCCAAGCAGTGGTATTTTCAAAAGCCTCATTTTCATGTGAAAGTTGGACAACAAATAAGGAAGAC
>NW_006408729.1:374929-377723 GCF_000296735.1 Chrysochloris asiatica | reverse complement strand
TGTGTTAGAGATCCTAAGTTCGCCCTTAATATTATTATTTTTGGTTGATATTTATAATTTTAAGTTTTACATTTAGGTCTTTGATCCACCTTGCATTACTTTTTGTATATAATGAAAGATATGGGTCATATTTCACTTTTCTGCAAATGGATATCCAATTTTGCCAGCACCGTTTGTTAAAAGTGCTTATGTTTATGGTTTCCACTCTTCATGACTTACACTTAATGTACCCCTAATGTCTTGAATTTTATTCAGCCGATATTAATCCTTTATCTAGAGGTTTAAATTTATCTCTTTGGAAATACATGCTAGTCTAGCAACAAACTTATTGATTTGTATTTCTAGCTGACTCTGCTGCAAGTAATCAGGTATGAAAATTTGAGATAAAACTACATAAATAATTTTTAATATATTAACACTTTCATTCTAGCCTTTGCAATAATTTGTTCTTTTTGAATAATAATTTGTTATCTGTGGGGGTTTGTGTCAAAGTTGTGTTGTGAAAAGCTTCTGAAAACTTAAAGAGTATATTTGTAAATGATGAGGTTTATTTATAGAACTAACATTTCTACCAAGGGTTTACACACCCAGTTGGTCTTTCTGAGGTTAGAAATAAACAGATTGCATCAACCATATAAACCATTTCCTTAATAGCTTAAAAAATGAATCTGACAAAGGCAAATATTATTTCAAGCATCAAGAAGCCTGTTTTATGTTGCTGTTTTTTAAGGACTGTACATCTCAGTTTAAATCTCTCAGAGATGGAGCAAGTAGCTCACAGGAATGTCATTATCAAATACAAGTAAGAAACAAAGACATAACTGGAATCCAGACAGATTGACTCTCACTCTAATAATAGAAATTATCACTTCATCTCATAATTTATGAAAAAAATGACTAAGATACATACTATGTGCTAACAACTATGCTACCACATTTGATTCCTTATCTCAACACATTCTCAGTTTTTCTAGGCTGCAGTTGGAGTTTTATCAGAAACCCTAATTCAAATGTGAAACAGCCTATCATGATCCATGACGTTTATATCAATCAAGGTTACATTCTAAATCTCAAACCTGAAATTCTAGGAAATACTCAAGGTAAAGAACGCCCTTCTAAATCGTTTAAATTTCTCCTTCTCCCCATCTTTTTCAGTAGACACTTTAAAATCTTAGAAGAGTAAGAGTATATTTGAGGAACTAAGTAAATGGAAAGAGATAAAATTGAAGAAATCTGTAATTTAGTTAATTTTTTTCACTTACCTAGTGGTTGGGTTTTAAAGCCCTAAAAATTATTGTAGATTGCTGAGTTGAAAATGTCATGAGAAAAAAAGAGAGACAATTTCAAGGTAATAACTAACAATTTGGGGTCTACTTAGGCACTTTTCTAAGTATGTTATTTAATCTTCACAATTCTTTCATGCAATCTGTAGCATTGCTCCTATCACCAAGACTATGTTTTCTAATTACTTATCTTTCCTCTTTGTTTCTACCTTTTGCATTCAAATGACCAGTAATTATTAATGCATCTTGATTGCATGTTTGATCAATTTCAGAATGAAGACGTTAGTAGAATTCTTCATTATAATCATCGTTGACTTTAGTGGTTGGAGTGTATTTTGAAAAATAATGGTATTAGCTGGTATAATTTATTGGCTAATTGATATTATCCTATCACAGACAGCAATGTAATTCAAGATAAATCTTGAAATGCTCTTTTTGACGATGAATGCAACGCCATTCCACTGCAATTTGTCTTTCCTGGCATAGTAAACCATAAGAGTGACAGCTCATTAATACCTAGGATATCAATCTTTATGCATTCCATTTTATTTTAGATTACATCAAATTTTTCTAGATATTTCATGCTTCATAGATTCCTTATTCTGATTATTAATGGATGTTTTCAGATGTTTCTTCTCATTCTAGATTATATTCCATCTACAACAGAGGATCCCAGAAGCTTTGTACCATCCACATATTAAAGCCAACTCTACTTTTAGGAGACAGCTTTTCTCCTGGGTGGTAATTCCACCCATATGAACTTCAAATTAATGAACTATAGATATTTTGAAGATTGATTGCCCGATGGATTATATGAGCATCCAATTCATACATACAAAGCCACTTATTTGTCAGTCTATCATACTGTGGCAGCTTGTATGTTGCTGTGATGCTGTAAGCTATGTCATCAGTATTTTAAATTCCAGTAGGGTCACTTGGATTTCAGCTGAGGAAAGCTCAGTAGTTGGAAAATATGTCCAGGGTGATAGAAAGCATGCTGGAGATAATATGATAGAATTTTGCATGACCATTGACTTCTTCATTGCAAATGCCTATTTTAAACAATATAAAAGATGACTATAACAATGGACCTCACAAGATAGAATACACAGAAATCAAATTAACTACATCTGTGGAAAGAGAAGGTGGAAAAGCTCCATATCACCAGCCAAAACAAGTCTAGGGGCAGAATATGGAACACACTATCAATTGCTTATTTGCTGAAGTTCTGGCTGAAACCGAAGAAAATTAAACAAGTCCGTGAGATATATTGATCTTTGAATACAGGTGGGATATTTTACAAGTGGAGTCCTGGTGTGGCACTGTGGATTAATGTGCCTGACTGCAAAGCTGTTTGAACTGTAAGGTTGGCTGTTCAAGCTCATCAGTGTCTCCTTGGAAACCCTATACAGTGTCGCTATGGGTCAGAACCGACTCCAAAGCACTTAACAACAACAACATACTACAAGTATTACACACACACACACATATACATAAATATATATATATAT
>NW_006408729.1:372130-372839 GCF_000296735.1 Chrysochloris asiatica | reverse complement strand
AATGACTTTTTGCTTTCTTCATGTATGATGTTCTTGATGTCATCCCACAACTCTTCTGGTCTTCGGTCTTTAGTGTTTAATGTATCAAATCTGTGCTTCAGATGATCCTTAAATTCAGGGGGGATATATTCAAGGTCATATTTTGGCTCTTGAGGACTTGTTTTAATTTTCTTCAGCTTCAGTTTGAATTAGCATACGAGTAATTGATGATCTGTTCCTCAGTTTGTCCCTGGACTTGTTTTCACCGATGATATCGAGCTTTTCCATCATCTCTTTCTGCAGATGTAGTCAATTTGATTTCTATGTATTTGATCCGGTGAAGTCCATGTGATCAGTTGTCTCCTATGCTGTCTAAAGAAGGTATTTGAAATGAACTAATCATTGATTTTCCAGGTTTCTATCATGTGTTCTCCAGCCTCATTTCTAGCACCAAGGCCATATTTCCTAATTACTGATCCTTCTTCTTTACTCCCAATCTTTGCATACCAATTACCATTAATGATCAATACATCCTGATTGCATATTTGATCAGTTTCAGATTGAAGAAGTTGGTAGAATTCTTTCATTTCATCCTCACTGGCTTTACTAGTTGGTGCATAAATTTGAATAATAGTGGAAATAACTGGGCTTCCCTGTTGTTGTTGTTGTTAAGTGCCATCGAGTCGGGTCGGGCTTCCCTGTAGATGCATGGATATTATCCTATCACTTA
>NW_006408729.1:351757-353278 GCF_000296735.1 Chrysochloris asiatica | reverse complement strand
GGTGCTATTATATGACTGGGCTGAGAAAACTCAGGGTCCATTAACAGTCGAGATTTGGAAAGAGTACACGGCGGCTCATATGGAGGGGAAGAGGCGGGAGAAGAAGCAGAAGATGGTAAGGGAAGTTCCTGGGGACCTGAAGAAGGTGAAAGAGGGGACCAAAGTGGGGGATGGAGGTGCACTTGGGGCTCTTTGATAGGAAGGGGGTTCATCAGCTTTGTCAAATTGACTGATGGAGTTGAAAGGACAAGCAAGGGAACTCTTTGATAGGGAGAAGGTTCCAGCTGGGTCAAATTAGCAGAAGGAGTCGAGAGAATGAACAATGGAACTCTTTGATAGGGAATATATTCCAGCTGGGTCAAATTGATAGGGAGAAGGTTCCAGCTGGGTCAAATTGGCTGATGGAGTACAAGCAATAGAACAAAGAGAAAGTTGAAAGTAAGAAAAGCCCTGGATATATGGGATCTCTGACCATTTTCCCTGGTGATCAGACGTTTAAGACACTTAGGTTCAAGGTCTAAACCCTCAAAGTTTTGGAGCAAACACCCCCATGGGGGACTCTGCCAGTATGGAGGACCCGGAACAACTAACAGTGCCTGGAACCCAAGACGTCTCTTGAGGTTTAGGCAGTGCTCGCACCTCAGACCCGGTCTGAGGTATGGAGACCCAGGCTCCCAGTGGAGGCATCCCTGCCACAAGGAAGGGGTCTGTAAAAGGAGGCTGCACCACCCTCTGAGGTGTCCCTCCAGCGGGCGGGGGCAGAACGGACAAGTCCCAGACTTGTTCCGGTGAGTTCCGAACTCACTATGAGAGACACAGAACCTGATGTCTGGTCTGTGTCCTGGACGGAGTCTTATGTCCTGTTTACCAGACTGCAAACCTCCACACCAAGGGCATCCACAAAAGGGGACTTACCTGAGCCAGAGGGCTGAAGAATTAACTCTTGCCGGTGATGGGTGCTAAGAAGGCATCAGGGAAGATGATCGCAGGTGCTGGAAGGGCATGTTGAAATAAGCAGGTAAGGGTGTCACTTCTGACACCAATGAAAGGAAAGCAACAACCCGCGCTGCTCATCAACCACACCGCACACGAGACAGTCCATCTAGAGATGGAAGGTGACCTCTGCCGGAGAGAGAAAGCCGAAGGCAGGGAGAAGGGGAGAAAAAGAAGAAGAAGAGAGGAGAGGACAGAAAGAAGTAGAGGGAGAAGAGAAAGTCAACGGGAAGGGACTGGTCTTATATAGTTTCAACAGGAAGGGAGTGGTCATTGCTAAGGTGATTCAGCTGTGGCCTATCAAAAGCCATGTTGCCCTTTAAATTATGCACCTTGTAGCTTAGGGCGGGGAAACAGAAGCCTAAGATTACAAAATGGAGTCGAAGAGAGGGGAGAGGGAAGAACCTTGACAGTACAGCATAAAATGGCGGACCTGATATTGTAACAATTACTGATGTTCGATGGATCTTGGCTGAAAGCAGAGAATATCAGAAAGATGTTTACTTGTGCTTTATTGATTATGTAAAG
>NW_006408729.1:348091-350162 GCF_000296735.1 Chrysochloris asiatica | reverse complement strand
TTCACCTATCTTAATTCTTCTTCTTCCATCATCCCTCTTCATGTATATTTTCCTCTCTCTCTTAGTATATTGCCCTCCCATTCTTGTCTGCACTCTATTCCTTACGATGCTTCATCTATTAAATAAATTAGAAAATATATATTATAAAATCCTATGGAGTTTTGTGCACACTTGCCAATATCTTAATTTGGGATAAATTGGTAGTTGGAGATAAGGATGGGATATTTGAAGTGATCTTGATTCTATGATTCAAATAACAATGACTAAGTAAATGTTTGGAGGTGTTGTATGGTGCTAAGCAGTAGGCTGAAAACTCAGCTTCTCAAATCACCAGCTGCTACTCAGAAATCCTACACAAGGTCACTATGAGTTGGAACCAATTTGATGGCACTTAACAACAGCAACAAAAGACGTTTGGAAGAAATTTTTATTTAAATGAGAAAGATTGGGAATATTATTATTATCCAGTTGACTTTCGTTTGAGGTAACTTATCATTGATGGTAACACATCCATTGGTGGGAAGTAGAGTACTTGAGACCTGAAGATCATCTATCCATAACTACAGAATACCTACATTAATAAAAGAAAGATGTCCAAATTGAGAGGAAGTCATCCAAAAAAATAGTGCCTTGTATTCTCTTACCTGTTGAAGAAAACATGAAGATAACAAAGAAGCTGTCAGAAGGTTCTACAGTCAGGACTACAGTTTGTGATTTAATATAAAGTTAAAAGGACCAACTCCAAAAGGAGTTAAACAGATGTTTGTTTTGCTACCTAAATAACAAATAACCACTAAAAGGTTATACAGGTTGTAGTAGAAATAGATCAAGAAATTTCCACAATAAAATACATCCAGTGAAAGAGTTGGGCCAAGTTGTGAATTGCTATTCGCAATTTTCTGCTAAATCTTATTAAAATGATTTGTGCATGGGAGATCAAAGAAGCTATTTCTATTTCAATAGACATAACCTCGATGGAAATAAATGTTTTGTCTTACTCAGGATCCTTAATTAGCTAGAACTTTGCAGAAATATGAATAAATAAAGTAACACACCTTCAAAGTGTTAAACTGGACAAAGGGAGAATTATGCAAAAAATACCCTGAAAAGGATTTGTCTAGTTCCTTCCTTAAATATTAAATAGAATACTTCTGAAGCTGCTGAAATGTCACCATGCAAACAACTTTGGATTTGTTTTATGATAATACTAAGGTTTCTCTGAACTTTATGCCTCTGATGCAGTTAATGGTTGTTGTGATGAATGGGGTTCATTTTGAGTAGACTCATGTGCTTTTATTATGTGGAGACAAGATAATGTGAGGGAAACTGCTAATAATTTTCTTGCCTAGAGACTGTGAGTAGACTTTAATAATGTGAAAAAATTAGGATTATTTGGAAGTAAGGGAACAAAATATAAAAGTAAAAAAATAAATGCTTGGAGACAATCTAATTGTTACTATTTTTGTTAAGTGCCTATGAGTCAGTTCTGATACATAGCAACCTTGTACTGGTGTGTTTGAACTGCCAACCTGTGGTTAGCAGTAAAGTGCTTATCCTACTGCACCACATCAGTTCTCCATTAATCTCAAAAGACGTGTTCAATTAATTGATTTAAAATGGCATTAACATGAAGAACATAGGTAGAACATTTACTAAAAATGTATTAGATCACTATAAGAAATTATGTAGTAAAGTTGCCCCACAAATTCTTCAGATTGGTAAAAGATAATGATAAAGGTGCTGGGTTTTTCTCTGAAGATTCTTATAATTACAAAAACGGATTTTTCTCAGAGTCCATGCTAGTAAAACTGGGCTAGATAATGGCCTGTATTCTGACTTTGAATGTTGAAAGGTCAGAGTTTTTTGGCAGAGGATGTAAATTATTTTCATTTGTGTAGGTAAATGGCTTGTAGGTTGGAAAGAAACTTTATTCTAGATACTGGCCATATCTAAATATGTTAACAAAATGTCTAAGAAAATAAAAATGAATTAGCAAGGTATAAGCACTTGGCTGAAAGCAGAGAATATCAGAAAGATGTTTACCTATGCTTTATTGACTACGTAAAGCCTT
>NW_006408729.1:345493-347696 GCF_000296735.1 Chrysochloris asiatica | reverse complement strand
AAAACAAAAATCTTCACCACTGGACCAATAAACAACATTCTTATCAATGGAGAAAAGATTGAAGTTGTCAAGGACTTCATTCTTCTGGGATCATCTATCAACACTCATGGAAGCAGCAGTCAAGAGATCAGATGATGTATCGCATTAGGCAAATCTGCTGCACAAGACCTTTTTAAAATGTTGAAGAGCAAAGATGTCAGCTTGAGGACTAAGGTGCGCCTGACCCAAGTTATGGTATTTTCAATAACCTCATATACATGTGAAAGTTGGACAGTGAATAAGGAAGACCATAGAAGAACTGATATTTTTGAGTTATGGTGTTGGAGGAGAATATTGAAAGTGTCATGGGCTGCCAAAAGAACCAATAGATCCGTTTTGGAAGAAGTGCTGCCAGAGTGCTCCTTGGAGGCCCAGATGGCCAAACTTCCTCTCTCATGCTTTGTACATATTGTCAGGAGGGATCAGTCACTGGAGAAGGGTTTCATGTTTGGGAAGGTGGAGGGTCAGATAAAAAGAGGAAGACCCCAACAAGATGCATTGGCCAAATGGCAGCATCAATTGATTCAAGCGTGGCAACAGTAGTGAGGTTGGCCAAGGATCGGGCAGTGTTTTGTTCTGTTGTGCATAACATCGCTATGAGTCGGTACCAACTTGATGGCACCTAACAACAAGAACAAGTGCTAGGCAAGTTCAGCAGTTCAAATCTACTACCAGCTTCATGGAAAAAAGGTAAGGCTTTCTGCTCCTATGAATATTGATAGCCTTGGAAATCCTGTACAGTGTCACTGAGTTGGAACCGAATTGAGAACACACGGCCACCACCAGCAGCAGCAAGACATGGTAACACAATTATATAAGGCTTTCATGTATGACTCAAAGCAAATATTTATGAATAACAGTTACGTACAGTTGTTACCTCACTCTTATCAGAATGTATTTGATATCTGATTGTGGGATGCTCCCCTTATCTATGTTATTTATCATGTCTTCTTTGGATGAGCTAGAGGTGAATCATTAGAATGACCTAAATTTACTCAATGATAAATTTAAAGCAACATAAGATATGTAGAGGCCATTAAGAAAATACACTTTAAAGATTTATTTAATGTAGATATATTGTTGCTATTGTTGATGTTACTTGCTATAGAGTTAGTTCCAACTGATAGTAAGCCTATGTACAACAGAATGAAACACTTCCTGGTTCTGTACCATCCTCATAATTATTGTTATGTTTGAGTCCTTAGTTGCTGCTATTGTGCCAATCAATTTTGTTGGGGTTATTTTCCTAATTCATTGACCCTCCACTTTACCAAATCTTTCTCCATGGACTGGCCCCTCCTGACAACATGCTTAAATTACGAAAGATGAAGTCTTGTCATCCTCAATTCTATGGAATATTCTGGCTGTACTTTATCCAAGACAGATTTTTTTTGTTCTTCAGGCAGTCCATAGTATATTAAATATTGTTTTCCAACACCATGATTTAATATTTTTTGTGTGGTTCTTCTTATTCACTGTCCAATTTTTACATGCAAATGAGACAATTGAAAACAATATGGCTTGAGTAAAGTATATGTTAGTCCTCAAAGTAACATTTTTTTTCTATTCACTGCTTTAAAGATGCATTTTGCAGAAGATTTGCCTTATGCAATATGTCTTTTGATTCCTTGACTGCTGCTTCCATAAGCATTGATTGTGGATTCAAGTAAAATGAAGTCTTTTACATCTTCAGTCTTTTTCTCCATTTATAGTGATGCTGAGAATTTTTGTTTCCTTTTATGTTGAGATGTGTGATAGTTAAGATTTTGTGTCAACTTGGCTGGGCCTGGATTCTTTGTGGTTTGTCAATTAAAAGTTACTAATCCTCCATGATTTGGAAGATAATTATCTGTCTGACTGATTGGAAGAGATCCTTACATGTGCACATTCCAAAGAGAGATGGTCCAACAGAATACGAAACTCATAGGACAAACTCCTTAATATCCCATGCGAGTAAAGTTTTACTAAAGGTAATACAGAAAGGGCTGCAAGCATACATTGATAGAGAACGTCCAGAGGTTCAAGCCAGATTCATGAAAAGGCCGTGGAATGAGGGATATCATTGCTGATGTCCAATGGATCTTGGCTAAAAGCAGAGATATCAGAAAGATTTTTACTTGTGCTTTATTGACTACACAAAGGCTTTTGATTGTGTGGATCATGA
>NW_006408729.1:342496-344089 GCF_000296735.1 Chrysochloris asiatica | reverse complement strand
TCGGAACTGACTAGATGGCACTTAACAACAACAACAGTTATTGAAAGGTGTCAAGGATCTTCCCCTTGAACCAACAAAGAGAAAGCCTCCCCCTAGAGCTGGCATTCTCAATTTAGACTTCTAGCCTCTGTGGCACTTTAGAATAAGCACTGGATTGCTAGCCACAAGGTAGATGATTCAAATCTACCAACCAATCCTCAGAAACCCTATCTATTGTTGCTATGAGTCAGAATGGACTCAACTGCACTTAGAAAAAATACCAGCAAAATATGAGAGAATGAATTTCCGGTTGTTAAGGCCATTCACTTGTGGCATCTCTGTTATAAAGCATTAGATAACTAATCTATATTGAAGGCTGTCTTTGATCTTCATCAGTAAGTATTTCAATTCCTCTTGACTTCCATCAAGCAACATTGTGTACCTACATACCAGAGGTGATAAATTCTGAAACCAACTTCTTCTTCATATAATCCATCTTCTCAGATTATTTGCTCATCAAACAGAATGAATAAATATGGTGTAAGGAAACAACCCTGGGTCACACCTTTAAAAAAGGTGATTTAAAACCATTCATTACCCCCTTGTCCCATTCAAATTATGTCTCTTGATTTATATGCAGGTTCCTCATGAGCACATTTAAGGTTTATGTAATACCTATTCTTCCAGATGATATCCATAGTTTGTTATGTTCCTTACAGTTGAATGCCTATGCCAAGGTATAGTCAATAAATCATAAATAAACATCCTTCTTTTGTTCTCAGCTTTTAGGTAAGATCCATATGACAACAGATATATTAGTACCTACCATTGACCAACACTGTTTGTAAGAATATATAGCAGATTTTGGAGGTTAACCATATTTTATAGAAGTCTGAAAATAGTACCCTCACATAGCATATGGTAATAGTAATTTAAGCTATGTAACAAATACAGGAGATTAGTATTCAATGATTGATTTAGCCAATGCCTTTTGTTTTTCAACTCAATTTCCTTGGTAAAGTGTAGGGTCTGAGAAATGAAAAAGACCCCAATTAGATGGATTGGTACAGTACCAGCAACAATGGGCTCAAGCGTAGCAACAATTTTGAGGCTGATGCAGGATTAGGCAGTGTTTCATTCTGTTATACATAGGATCATTATAAATTGGTACCAATTCAATGGCACCTAACAATAGCAACACATTTTGAAGGGAATAAATCCAAAGTCAATTTAGATTTATGTGGAATTGTTGTCAATATATATTGGCTATGTTACCTAAATAATATTTAAATTGTTTCACTTATTGCCACAAACTGGTAAAAGATCCCCACAACTGGACCAATAAAAAAACATGATAACAAATGGAGACAAGATTGAGGTTGTCATTAATTTTATTTTACTTGAATATGTAGTCAACACTTATGGAGGCAATAATTTTGAAAACAAATGACACAGTGCATCAGGAAATCTTCTGAAAACACTGTGACATGTTAAAGGGCAAAAATGTTAATGTAAGGACTAAGATGCACCTAAATCCAAGGTATAGTATTATCAACTGACTCACATACATGCAAAAACTGGACAATGAATACGGAAGACCAGAGAAAATTTGAT
>NW_006408729.1:333771-335904 GCF_000296735.1 Chrysochloris asiatica | reverse complement strand
CTGACAACAACAACAATGAGTCTTCCTCTAATCCTGATACTAACCTTTTCATATAATCCAGTTTCTATGATTATTTGCTTAACAGACAAATTAAATAAACATGGTGAAATGATACAACCATGGTACCCCCATTTCCTGATTTGAAAAACTTCCAATATTCCCTTGTTCTCTTCTAATAACTGCCTCTCAGTCTATGTGCAAGTTCCTCATGAGCACATTTAAGTGTTCTGGAATATCCATTTTTTGCAATGTTATCCACACAATTGAGTGCATTTGCATAGTCAATAAAGAACAAGTGAACATCTTTCTGGTATTGTCAGCTTTCAGGCAAGATTCATCTGATGGCAACAACAATATCCCTAGTTTCATGTCTTCTTCTGACTGCAATTTGAATTTTGCCAGTTCCCTATTGTACGGTTGCAGTTGTCTTTGAATTTTCTTAAGCAAATTTTAATTGCATGTGATATTGACACTTTTTTATGATTTTCACATTCTACTGGATCGTGTTTATTTGGAATGAGCAAAAATACAGAGCTCTTCCAATTGTTTGACTAGCTAGCTCTCTTCCAAATTTCTTGGCACAGATGAACGAATGCCTCTAGTGTATCACATTATTGGAAGATTTCAACTTGTTTTCTATCATTTCCTGGAGCCTTGGTTTTGACAGTGCTTTCACTGCAGCTTCGAGTTCTTCATTCAGTAACACTGCTTCTGAATCATATGCTACCTCTTGACATGATTGAACATTGATCATTTCTTTTTGGTACAGTGACACTGTGCATACATTCCATCTCTTTTGATGGTTTCCGCAACATTCAATATTTTGCTTATAGAATTCTTCAACATTGTTAGTTGAGACTTTAATTTTTTCTTCAGTTCTTTCAGCTTAAGTAATTCTGAGTGCATTCTTCCTTTTTGGTTTTCTAACTCCAGGTCTTTACATAATTCTTTATACTCCATGACTTTGTCTTCCTGAGCTGTTCTTTGAAATCTTCTATTCAACTCTTACTTTCTCATTTCTTCAATTCACTTTAGCATCTCCCCACTAGAGATCAAGTTTCAGAGTCTCTTTTGACATCCACTTTGGTCTTTTCTTTATTGTGTTCTTAATGACCTTTTGCTTTCTAACTGTATGGTGTTCTTTATGTCATCCTACAACTCTTTGGGTCTTCGGTCTTTAGTGTCTAATGCATTGCAGTGGTTAGCCACTGAGTACCTTATGAATAAGAGCAGAGCATTGTCATATGCAGGGAAATAAGCCCCTCAGTCTGGAAGGCACTCAAAATTGGAAAGAGCTTCCTCATCCAAGTAGATTTCACCTTAATTATGTGGATGAAGCAATGCTTTAGGACATAAATTTCTTGATGGCCACAACTCAGAATGAGAAGAAACAACTGCAAACAGACATGTACAAAATATGAGTCTAGGAAAATTGGAAGTGGTCATAAATAAAATGGAACACATAAAGATTGACATTAATAAGCTGAAATGGACAGGCATTGGCCATTTTGAATTGGACAAACATAGTTTACTACGCCAAGAATAACAAATTGAAGAGGAATGACATTGTTTTCATAAAAAAAGATTTTTTTTAAATAAAAAAGATAATTTATTTCATAAAGAGAATTTCAAGATGTATATTGAAGTACAATGCTATATATGATAGGATAACAAACATACACCTACAAGGAAGATGAGATAATACCATTATTATTCAAATTTCCATACCAATCACTAAAGCCACTGAATTTCACTGATGAAATTGAAGAACTCTATTTCTCTAGTCTGAAATTGATTAAACAAACTTAGCAAGATACATAGGCAATTACTGGTGATTAGAATGCAAAAGTTGGCAACAAAGAATGATTGGTAGTTAGAAAATATTTCTTGGTGATAGCAACAATGCTTGAAATCACATGATATAATTTTTCAGTCAAGTATTATAATGAATTGTGCAAAGACCTGGAGTTAGAAAACTAAAATGGAAGAACATGCTCAATATTTCTCAATTTAAAAGAACTAAAGAAAAATTCAAATCTTAGGTTTCAGTAATGAAAGTTTCTAATGACAAAATATTGAGTCATGCAAGAAGCATCAAAGGAAGACCGAAAGAATACACAGAGAGTCACTGTA
>NW_006408729.1:330249-333566 GCF_000296735.1 Chrysochloris asiatica | reverse complement strand
GTCGGAACCGACTCGACGGCACTTCACAACAACAACAATGTGATAAATAACCTATTGTATTGAAAGAAGGAATCCAAGCTTCACTGAAGGTATTGGTGAAAAATAAGGTTCCAGGAATTGACAGGATATAATTGAAATCTGTAAATAAACTTATGCAGTGCTGCAAGGACACATTCATCCATGCCAAAAATTTTGCAGAACATGTTTCATTCTGTTGTGTAAAGGGTCACTATGGATTGGAAGCAACTGGATAGCAACTAGTAACAACCAGTAACAACAACAATAAATCAAATAGGGCATAATTCTTTGGGAAAGATTTGGTAAGTGCTGTTGAGTCAGTTCCGATTCATAGCAACCATATATTGAATTTCCAAGGAGTGGCTTGTGAGTTTGAACCACCTACCTTGTGGTTCACACTGACCGTGCAGTCCAGTGCTTTATCTCACAGAGTCACATCAGGATTAGAGGTATGGAAATACTGAATTCAGAAGTGTATAGACCTGGATGGAGAATATGAAATAGTAGTTTCTTTCTCATTTTGGTATTTTTGTTTAATACATTTCTCTATGATTTTGCAACAATAAATTTGGAATAAAGAAATCTGCTTATTTTTTGTTTAGTATAATTTTTGTAGCTAATCTTTATTTCTGTTTTAAACATGTATGATGTACGATAATTTTACTATTCTTACAGTTTAGATACATTTGTATGTGCCAAACTTCAAAAGTCAACTCATGGGCATAATTCTGTTTTTCATTAAAAAAAAAAAAAAAAAAAGGTTGTTTGTGAAGCCTCCACTACTAAACTTTAGAATGTATTTCTTTCTTCATAAAATGTAAACTTCTTTAACTTTTTGTTTGTTTCTATTCCTTGAGATGGTGAACAGTTGCAAATATGTCTGTACATATAATCAATTATTTATACAGAGATTACTTTCATTCTGATTTTGCTTCAATGCACAACAGAAATATACATGAAAACTTGCAATTAAAATGTATTTTATGTGTTTAAGTTAATTCCAAAATGTACATAAACAGAAACAGCCCTCTGCATTTCCCTAGTAACATAAACTGAATATATAAAACTTGATGAATTTGAACAATATTTTTTAAATCTTACAATGTTCTTTTAGAGTTTTCTAGTTTTTTATTTTAATCAATGGAATTGGGACTAAAATGTATTTGAGCAAAATTTTACTTCCACTAACTTTCTAGAATAACTTTACTGAAGGGAATCATTGGTCAATTGGAAAGAAAAGAAATCATAATAAATGTTCTTCAAGTTAGAGTTTATGATCTCAAAGTGCATGTTATCCTTGGCATTAATCATAGGCAACTTTATCTCTCCACTTTGTACAGTATTTTAAGAAATATTTTTTAGTCATGTCTCTTTCTATATTATTACCTAAAACAAGACCAAATATAGCTTGTTTCATATAAAGAAACATTTTCTCACTGGTTTTTAGAAACATGCCAATATAACATGGACTATACTACAAAAATCCACATAGGAAATCAGTGAAAACATATTGTGAACTTCCTCTATTTCTATAAAGACAGGTTTCTTAGTATGGATTTTTGTGCAAATATAACACAATAGACCATAAATATAGCTCTTTGCTGTTAAATGCCATCAAGTCGGTTTCAACCCACAGCGACCCTGTGTAGGATTTCCAAGGAGAGGCTGGTGAGCTTGAACCACTGACCTTGAAGTTCAAAAAGACTTTGCAGCCCAGCTCGTTTACCAACAGTGTCACACCAGAACTCCATAAATATAGCTCTACAGAGTACTTACTTTTAATTGGTTTGGTAATTGAATATCATATACAGTAAAATTGCTATTGAGGGATTTGGAGTAGGAAGGATATTTTCTATTTGTGTATGTCAGTTTCTAATGTAGGAGTAAGGTAAAAAACAATTTCTGTATTTGGAAGTGAGTATATTTTTAATTGCTCTACACCATTGCTGTTCTCACAGTATTCCTCATCACCATTGAGAATGTCAGAGAGAATTTTTCTGAAGTCTAAGAGGGAAAAGGTAAAAAGAGTGAATTGAGGTTCTGAACATTTGATTTTATCTTTGAAGATTTTATTATTATAAGTAAAACATCCACCATAGTGATAGTCTTATTTGAGAGGTCATGGTGACCAGTTCTAGTAAGAGACTGTACAGGTCTGGCTAAGTAAGTGCAAAAACCATTGGTTATATCATATCTTGTGAATATACTCATATTAGAAAGATAAATTATTAATCTGCATTTTTGAGAGTTGGATGAACTCAAATTAGATCAAATTTGTTATTCCTGGGAAGTGATTACAAGATATTTCCAATTAACTCTTTCTTCCAGGAGTTTATTTAATAGTGTTAGTAAGAAGTATTTCAAAGGTATATAATAGGATTGGGCAATTATGTTTTCCACTAACAATATTTAAGTCATTTCTTTCCAGAGCATGTAGGAAAAATTATAAAGAATTCAACAACTGCTGGAGCATAACACAGATGTAAGGCTGTCATATGGATAAGCAGAGAAAACTTGAGCAAAACAAAACTGATTTAATTAGCTGCAAAGAAAATGACAATCATCCATTATAGAGTTGATTTAAAGCAAAACTTCAGTAGATATCAGTTGTTGTTGTTGTTATGTGCTGTAGAGACAGTTCTGACTCATAGTGATCCTGTACAGGGTTTCTGAGACTGTAAATCTTTACAGGAGCAGAAAGCCTCATCTTTCTTCCGTGGAATATCTGGTAGTTTCAAACTGCTGACCTGGCAGTTCACAGCCCAATCCATAATCACTATTCTACTAGAGCTCCTTAGATATCATTAGATAAAGTAAAAAACAAAAACAAACAAACAAAAAAAAATGCACAGCTTTTATCCTGAGCAAAAGCATAAGCAGACATTAACACTAAACCTGCCCAGTCCAATGTGGTAGGAGTAGCTTCCTGTCACCTGTAAATAGTGAAGCCTAGAAATGTGGCCAGTGTAAATTGAGATGTGCATTCACTGTAAAATAAATACTGGACTTGGAAAAAATGGTATGAAAAAAGAAAACGAAACATTTCAGTAATTTTATAGTGATTACAAATAGAAATAAGATATAACCACAATCAAAATATAACCTTTATTTATTTATTTTGATATTTATTGGTCGAATTGTAAGGGTTTTGTTTTCTTCACCTTGAGGTGCAATCCATACTGAAGTCTGTAGTCTTTCATCTTCATCAGTAAATATTTCAATTCTCTTCATTCCCAGAAAACAAAGTGGTGTCATTTTTATGTCACAGGTTGTCAATAAATCTTCCTCCAATCCCTATG
>NW_006408729.1:327673-329369 GCF_000296735.1 Chrysochloris asiatica | reverse complement strand
GGGCTGCCAAAAGAACAAACAGATCTGTGTTGGAAGAATTTCAGCCAGAATGCTCCTTGGAGGCCAGGATGGCCAAACTTCGTCTCTCATGCTTCAGACATATTATCAGGAGGGACCAGTCTCTGGAGAAGGATAGCATGCTTGCTAAGGTGGAGGGTCGGAGAAAAAGAGTAATAATAAAAAAAATTCAATTTGCATTCCATCTATTCTCAGTGCCTTGTTATTTGCCAATGACTTCCAGAATATACATGCTTCACAATATTGTCCATAGCTTGTGATGAGCCACACAATCGCAAGCCTTTGCATAGTACATAAAGCACAAGTAAACATCTTTCTGATATTTTCTGCTTTCAGCCAAAATCTGTCTGATGTCAGCAATGATATCCCTCATTACATGTCCTTTTCTGAAACCATCTTGAGCCTCTGGAAGTTCTCTGTAAATTGATGGTTGAAGCTTGTTGGGGACCTGCCTCGACATGAGTGTTTGGTTCACGAGGAGGGGATATCTGGCGGCTGTAGAAATATAGAGATACACACAAGGACACCAAGAGAGAGACAAAGAGACTCCCCGAAACCAGAGTGGATGCGGGACTAGCATCAGGCAGATCCTGCATTGCAAACATCTCAGCCAGGAAAGCTGTAATATCCTGCATAGTAAACATCTTGGCTAAACAGGCAATATGGTTGCAATACTGGACTGAGCCCCCTGCATGCTGTAACGTACGCCTTGCCAGTTGTAATGCACCTGGATTCGTTCTGCGCCTCCGTTTTATTTAGGGGAGGAGCCTTACACCAAGCTGGGAGGGACTAAGACAAGGTACAGCTGACATATGTAATTTTCCAGACATTCCGGCAACTTTACATCGTAATTTGCAGATTCGAGTCCCAGGCCCTCAACTTGGTTTCTCAGGCTCAATTAACATATCTATAGCACCTGAGCTCAGTTGGGGGAAGGTGAGAAGGAAGGTCAAAAGGCTTGGGAGGAGTCCCGCTGTGTTGGCTTCCTGAGCCAGGTTTGCAGGAAGACGCCTAGGTGAATGGGCTGCACCTGGGAGAGGTTTGTCTATAGAACAAAGAACTGGGAAGTAGCAAAGCTATTTTTAGTCAATCCTTTGGAGAAAAGCTTAACCTTTGAAACCTTTACAGTCTTGGCTTTAGGAAAATATTACATTTATCTGTGGATATTAAGGGTTCATGTATGAAATTAGTAATAAACATAACTGAACACTAAGATGGAAAACAATTTGCCATGACTGCCAGGTGGCTAGAGTCTGTTCCTCAGAGCCTGTGGTCTGTGTGGTCTGTAACACTTGGGCCCACAGGCCCTCAAACTCCTGACTGGGTCTGCACGGTCTGCAACAGCAGCTGTTCCTGTATTACATTTAGTAAATCTTTACTTGCATGGTATATCAGGGATATTGTCCAGTGGTTTCTGCATTCTGTGGGCCACCTCTCTTTGGAATGGGCAAAAATGCAGATCTCTTCCTGGCACTTAGTAGTTGTCTTCCAAATTTCTTGGCATAGATGAATGACTGCCTCCAGTGCCTCTTCATTTTGTTGAAAAATTTCCATTTGTATTCCATCTATTCTCGGTGTCTTTTTCTTTGTCAATGACTTCAGTGTACTTTGGACTTCATCCTTTAGAATCAATCATTGGCTCTTGGTCATATGCAACCTCTTGAAATGACTGAACATC
>NW_006408729.1:324572-326231 GCF_000296735.1 Chrysochloris asiatica | reverse complement strand
TTTGTACAGGATTGGGCAGTGTTTTGTTCTGCTGTGCATAAGGTCATTATGAGTCGGTACCAACTTGATGGCACCTAACAACAACAACAAATGCTTCATACATTCTATGTTCTGATTATTAATGTGTTTTTACAGTTGTTTCTCTTTATTTTGAGCAGTGCCCCATCGGCAAATGAAAGTCCTGGGGGGCTTTACTCCATTTGCAATATTACAGTCAACTCTACTTCGTGACTACAAAGAGCTACCTCCTCAATTTGAACATCTTACAGCCTGAGAGGTTCATCTTCTGGTACTATATCTGACAATATTTGGGTGCTGTTCATGTTTCAATATTCAATAATCTAGTGCTGATAGTGTTGCACTCTACTCATAACGTTATCCGTGACTAAATATTAAGAATTAGTTCATCTCTCCTTCTAGTCTGTCTTCATCTGGAAGCTCATCTGAAACCTGTCCAAGGTGGTTGACCCTGCTGGTATTCAAAATATTGGTGGCAAGTTTCCAGAACCACAGCAACAATAAGCCAACACAATATGACAAAATGACAGATGAGGAAATTAGATAAGATTAGGATGCAGTATGTACAAATATGTACAAGTATGTATCATTCTTATCTATACTGCAGCCTATTTGTTCCTAATTTTCTGAGTTGTTGTCACTCTGACCACATATAGTTCTCAAAAGATCATAATTCTTAAAATATTTTCTTACAAGTTAAGCTAGACAATTTTAGGTTTTAAACTTTTAGGAAATATTTTTTATTTAAATTTCAAAAATGATCTCAGGTCAGTAGTTTGAGGCATTCATCCAGACCTTATGACTCTAGAAAGTCTGGAGTCCATGATAATTTTAAATTCTCCTCTGAATTTTTCCCATTTGATAATGATTCTTCCACAAAATATTTTATCAGAATGCTTAGTAATGGTGAGCAGACAGCATCAAATTCTTCAATTCTTCTGCTCTCACGACAAAGGAAGTTGTTTTTCAAGCAAGCAATTAACAACCCCACTCATTTTTTCCTGCTATTCCTTATTCTCCTTCTTATTCTGTTGTTCCAGACAAACAGATGCCAAATGTTATGAGTTGTATATTTTTGTGTGTGAGATATAAATTTTGTATGTATGTTTTCAAAATAAATTTTAATATAAACTAACAAAAACCAAATTCTACTCTTTGACATGAGAATACTATAAGTGGGATCAACTAGAAGGTACCTAATAAAATATGAATGGTTACTTACTATTAGTTTAATTTACATTTCCCTAACAAAATATGATAGTGGACCTTCTTTCATCTAACTTACTTGCTATATGCATAGCATAATCATTAAGATCTTGGCTGTTGAAACTCACCAGCCATCCCAACTGCTCCATTGGAGAAAACACTTGCTGATCTACTCCTATAAAGATTTCAGCCTAGGAAATCCTAGAAGGAAGTTGTACTCATTCTTACAGGGTAAATATGTGATGAAATTGAAGCCATAGTACACAAGAACAACATATTTTGTTTTGTGAGGTATGTACTCATCTTTTCCCCAAGTTTTAATTCTGTCATTTGTGTGTGTTTTAATCTATTATGTATATTCCACAACTTGTGTCCTTTTGTAGTAGTGTTTTGTGTATTGCTTTGATGCTGGAAGGAATGCTCTCATATTTTAAA
>NW_006408729.1:320588-324197 GCF_000296735.1 Chrysochloris asiatica | reverse complement strand
GAATCAAGGAATATTGGAAGCCATCAAAATGAATGGAGGGTGCAGCTATGAACAAAACAGAAGGTGCTTTCCCGAAGCAGCTTCAGAGCTTCAGATCTAATATAAGGTGAGGGACATCAGTTTCCTGCACCTACCAGTGGAGAAATCTGATTGTGGAGGGAAAGCAGGGTGATTTCTGAATTGATCGGGATACAGCCTACAGATCCCTTGGCCTGGGCTGAAATCAGAGGGCGGGGCCACAGCCAGGCTGACACAGTGATACAGTGGCTAAAAACCATGGAGTGACATCTGGAAAATGAGGTGTGATGGATTTTTCACTTTTCTTTCCCCTATTGCACTTTCTCGGTCCAACCCAGACACCATCAAGTGGGTGGAACAACACCCCCAAGAGGGTCCAGAATAGCGCCCAAAGTGTGCCATGGCAAAGAGATGAAATTCCTGGGAGCCAGCAGTTCCACAAGATAATCCTTCGGTTGCTTCTTATGACATATGACTTTGGGACTCAGCCCTAAAGTTGACCTGGGTGGGACTCTTCATTCCTGCCTTACCTAACAGGAGGCAGCAGGTCTGGCCATACAGCCAAACCATATGTGCCCCTTGTAAAACCCAAACATAAAAGTCAAGCACCAACACCAACTACTATATACAGGGATGCAGCTATTTTAAGAATTATGCTGTGCATGCACAGATATTTAACTGACCTTCAGAGATAATAATAGTGGACAATCTTTCTTCCATTCATTGCTCAATATCAATCTGTGCACATCCACGGTAGTGACTACAGGAGGAACCTGAGTGAGTAGACACCCCCACCTACTGTTGGAGATTTCTACTGTTCATGCACACTGACCTACGCAGCAAAGGCTACTAGACAGTCAGCTATGGTTTTATTTTTGTTTTTTTGTCTCTGCTTTTATATTTTTTCTGTTTTTGATCCTTTTGATCTCAGATTTTCCTGGGGGTGGGAGCGTTCTCTCCCTACCTTACCCAAAGGGAGACAGTAATCATGGATATATAGCCAAGATACAAGCATACCCCATAATATCTCACCATCTGGACGGGAGCCAATACCAGCTACTAGGCATTATGCATTAAAAGGGAAGCTTATCTCTAGATCACATCCACCAGGAAACACTCAGTAAATGTAACAACACAGCAATATATATTCTTTTAATCACTGAAAATGCATCTAACTATTGAAAATATCCAAGAAAAACTACAAAAGATCTCAGCACATGTCCAAAAACAGAAAAGATTAATTGAGACAAATGAGCTACAGACAGACATGGACGTGCCATTAGAAGAAGAGCAGGCTTTGGATCTGCCAGAGAAGAATGATGTGGAGACAAATCCAAATGCCAAAAGAGGGATGAAGTAAAATAAGGAAGAAATCAAGACAGTGACACAGGAGCAATAAAAAAAAGATAGATATAGCATTGGAAACAATTCAAAACCTACAAAAAAAGGTCCAGATGATTAATTATATCAGAAATGGATAGTATACTGAAGGGCAAACGAGTAGAATGGAAGAAATGAAGCCAGAACCAGCGAGCTGGAAGACAAATCTCTCAATACTGCTAAGATAGAAGAGCAAGCAGGAAAAATGATAGAAAAACAACATCAACAACAACAAAAAACAAAAAAACCCAGAAGACACTCTAAGATTTATATTGGATAACATGAAGAGGAAAAACTTAAGAATTATTGGCATTCTGCAACAGGAAGAATTACAGAGGGGATAGTCAAGGAGCTTCTGGAAGAAAATTTTGTTACATCTTGCAGGATAAGAAGATAAGCATTCAAGAAGATGAATGAATCCCAAGAAGGATAGACTCCCAAAAGAAAATCACCAAAATATATCATAATCAATCTCTCCAAAATCAAAGACAAAACAAAGCAGACAGGGTAAAGAGAAGTGTTACTTACAAAGGCAAACAAATATGATTAAGCTCTGACTTCTCAGCAGAAACCATACAGGCAAAAAAGCAATTGGGAGATATATATATATCAAACAACAAAAACACTGCAAATCAAGAATTGTCTACCCAGCAAAACTGTCAATCAAATATGATGGTGCAACCAAAACATTCCAGGATAAACAGAACCAACAGATATTATCAAAGTCAATCTAGCATTTCAAAGCATCCTAAAGGGAGTTCTCTGGAATGAAAACCAACAAGAGCAGACAAAAAAACAGAGATTGACTGATGTGACAAGACTACTAGGAACTCAGTCGACAGCAGAGTTAAGAACAGAACAAAACTACAATAATGAATTCAGAGGACTTGTGAAGCCATATCAAATATTAAAATAATAACAATGTCAAAAAGGGAACATTATAGGAACAGAAATTCAGTTGGTGAAGAGGTCAGGTAGATTACAGGATGCAATAGACTATCTTAAATGGAGGGAAAAGTTAATAGACTATACGGTAACCTCAAAGAAAGTTAACTCTTCATAGCTAACCATGAAAATGAAGATCCAAGTAGAACAAGGAAACCTAATACCTAAGAAGAAACAGACAAGATATAGCAAAAAAATAAACCTCATGAATTCAGCACAAAAAGGCATGAAGAACCAAAAAAAGAATAGCAGCACAAAAAAATTCACATAATGACAGCAAATAATTCATACCTATGGATAATTACATGGAATGTCAAGGGATTAAACACATCAGTGAAGAGACAAAGAGTGACAGAATGGATAAGAAAACAAGATCCTACAATATGCTGCCTGCAAGAGACAATTTTACACAAAAAAAAAAAAAAAAGACTAAAAGTTAAAGGATGGAAAAAACATACCAAGCTAATTACAATGAAAAAAAAGCAGGAGTGGCAATACTAATCTCTGATAAAATTAAGTTTAAGGCAAAAACCAGCATAAGAGGTAAAGAAGGACACTATCTCATGGAAAAGCTCCACATCATCAGTGAAAACAAGTCCAGGGGCAGACTGTGGAACAGAACATCAATTACTGATATGCAAATTCAAACTGAAGCTGAAGAAAATGAAAAAAGGGCCACGATAACCAAAATATGACCTTGAATTTATCCCACCTGAATTTAGAGATCATCTGGAGAAGAGTTTTGAAACATTAAACACTAAAGACCGAAGACCAGAAGAGTTGTGGGATGATGTCAAGAACATCATATGTGAAGAGAGCAAAAAGTCATTAAGAAGATAAAGAAGGAAAAGGTCAAAATGGATGTCAGAAGAGACTCTGAAGCTTGCTCTAGCGTAGAGATGCTAAAGCAAATGGAAGAATTGAACAGGTCCAAGAGCTGAACAGAAAATTTCAAAGATCAGCTCGAGAAGATAAAACCAAATACTATAATATAATATGCAGATTTGGAATTAGAAAACCAAAAAGGAAGAACACACTCAGCATTTCTCAAGCTGGGGGAACTGAAGATAAATTTCAAGCCTCAACTTTAGTTATTGAAGGATTCTATGGGCAAATTACTGAATGATGCAGAATGCATCAAGAAAAGATGGAAGGAATACACAGAATCATTGTACCAAAAGGAAATGGTTAATGTTCAACTATTTCAAGAGGTACCATATGAACAAGAGCCAAAGATACTCAGGGGGATGTCCAAAGTGCATTGAA
>NW_006408729.1:311911-320488 GCF_000296735.1 Chrysochloris asiatica | reverse complement strand
AAAAGAGGAAGACCCCCAATGAGATGGATCGGCCAGGTGTATCATTGATGGACTCAAGTGTTGCAGCAGTAGTGAGATTGGCCCAGGATTGGACATTGTTTCGTTCTGCTGTGCATGGGGTCGCTATGAGTCACTCCCTACTCGATGGCACCTGACAACAACAACAACAGCATCTCATGATTAAAGGGACAATTGAGCAAGATGACATAACCATATTAAATATCTACGCTCTGAAACAAAGATCACCAAGGTATATAAAGCAAACACTACTAGAATTGAAGAAAGAAATAGACAAATCTACAATTATAGTGGGAGATTTTAACATGCCACTTTCTAAAGGGAATTGAACAACCAGAAAGAAATTGTACAAAGATACAGAGGAACTAAATAGCACGATCAACCAACTTGGCCTCATGGACGTGCACAGAGCATTCAATCCAACTACAGCACAATATACATTTTTCTCTAATGCACATGGAACCTTTTCCATAATTGACTATGTGTTAGGTCACAAAGCAAGCCTCCATAAATTTACAAACATCAAAATACTACAAAGCATCTTTTCAGACCACAATGCTTTAAAACTAGAATTCAACAATAAGAAGAACAAGGAAATAAAGTCAAATAAATGAAACTGAATAACGCCCTACCGAAAAGCGACTGGGTAGTAGAAGAAATTAAACATGAACTCCCAAAGTTCCTAGAAATTAACGGCAATGAAAATACAATATAGAAAATCTTTGGGACATAGAGAAAGTGGTGCTGACAGGACAATTTATTGCAATAAATGCACACATCCAAAAAGAAGAAAGAACCAAAATTAACACATTAACACAACATCGCCAACATTCGGAAACAGACCAACAGAGGGAACCTACAGACACCAAAAGAAAAGAAATAATAAAGATTAGAGCAGAAATAAATGGGATAGAAAACAGAAAAACTATAGAAAAAAATCAATAGGACAAGAAGCTGGTTCTTTGAAAGGATTAATAAAATTGACGAACCATTGGCAAACCTAACAGAAGAAAAGAGGGAGAAGACACAAATAACACGTATTAGAAACCACATGGGCGATGTCACAACGGAACCAAAGGAAATCAAAAGGTTCATAACAGAATACTATGAAAAGTTGTACTCCATAAAATTTGAAAACTTAGTAGAGATGGATACATTTTTAAAACACAACTAACCAATACTTACACAGAGTGAGGTAAAAAACTTGAACAGACACATAATAAAAGAAGAAGTTGATCAGTTCATCAAAAACACCCAACCAAAAGAAGTCCAGGTCCAGATAGCTTCACTGGTGATTTCTACTAAACATTCAGGGAAGAGCTGTCACCAATTCTACTCAAATTATTACTGAATATAGAAGAGGATGGAAAACATCCAAATATTTTTTATAAAGCAAGCATAACCCTCATACCAAAATGAGGGAAGGACATTATCAAGAATGAAAATTATAGACAAATGTCCTTCATGAATATAGATGCAAAAATTCTCAACAGAATCCAATAGCACATCAAAAAAAACAAAACAAAACAAAACAAAAAAAAAACCATAATGAACAAGTGGTATTTGTAACAGGAATGCACGGATGATTCAACATTAAAAAAATGATGAATGTAATCCTCCATATAAATAAGAAAAAGGAAAAGAACCACATGATAATATCGTTTGATGCAGAAAAGTTATTTAACAAAAGCCACCATCTATTGCTGATTTAAAAAACCCTCAACAAAGTAGGAGTTGAAGGGAAATTCCTCAACATAATTAAGAACATGTATTCAAAACCAACAACCTACAATACTCTCAATGGAGAGAAACTGAAAGCCTTCCCTCTGCAAACAGGAACCAGACAAGGATGACCTTTGTCACCACTCCTATTCAACATTGTGCTGGAAGTCTTAGCCAGAGCTAAATGGCAAGATAGGGAAATTAAAAGAATCCAAATTGGCAAAAAGGAAGTAAAACTCTCTCTATTTGCAAATGATATGATCCTATACATAGAAATCCCCAAAGACTCAGTAAAAAAGCTACTAGACCTCATTAGAATATTCAGAAAAGTGGCAGCGTATAAGCTTAACATACAAAAATCATTTGGATTCCTTTATAGTAACAATGATAACACTGAAAGGACAATAGGAAAGCAGTACCATTTACAATAACCGCCCAAAGGATGAAATATCTAAGAATAAATGTGACCAGTGAAACAAAGGGCCTAAACAAATACAAATACAAATACAAATACAAATACAAATACAAATACAAATACAAATACAAATACAAATACAAATACAAATACAAATACAAATACAAATACAAAACACTACCACAAGAAACCAAAAGAGACTTAAAAAAAAGGAAGAATATGCCATGCCCCTGGATAGAAAGACAACTTTGTGAAAATGCCAAAACTGCCCAAAGCAATATACACATATAGTGCAATCCCAATCCAAATTCCAATGATATTCTTCAAAGACATAAAAGCAATTACTAACTTTATATGGAAAGGAAAGAGACCCAGGATAAGCAAAGCACTGCTTAATAAGAAGAATAAAGATGCAAGCTCTCACTCCCTGATTTCAAAATTACTACATGGCTACAGTGGCCAAAACATCTTGGAACTGGTGCAATGAAAGATACACACATAATGGAACAGAATCAAGACTCAAGAAATTAACCCATCCAATAACAGCCAACTGATTTTCAACAAAAAGCCTAAGTAAATTGCATGGGGAGGTGATAGTCTCTTCAACAGATGGTGCTGGCAGAACTGGAAAGTGATATGCAAAGGACTGAAAGAAAACCTTTACTTCACTCCTTATACAAAACCAACTCAGCATGGATTAAAGACCTAAATGTGAATCCCAGAATTTTAAACCCATCAATGAAAAAATAGGGACAAATTTGAGGGCTCTAACGCAGGGCATTAGAAATCAAACGACATATTACATTAGGCAAATCTGCTGCACAAGACCTTTTCAAAGTGTTGAAGAGCAAAAATGTTAGCTTGAGGACCAAGGTGCTCCTGACCCAAGCCATGGTATTTTCAATAACCTCATATGCATGCAAAAGCTGGAGAATGAATAAGGAAGACCATAGAAGAATTGAGCTTTTGAGTTATGGTGTTAGAGGAGAATATTGAAATTGCCATGGGCTGCCAAAAGAACAAATAGATCTGTTTTGGAAGAAGTGCAGCCATAGTATTCTTTGGAGCCAGGATAGCCAAACTTCGTCTCTCATACTTCGGACATATTGTCAGGAGGGACCAGTCACTGGAGAAGGATATCATATTTGGGAAGGTGGAGGGCCAGAGAAAAAGAGGAAGACCTCCAGCAAAATGGATTGGCCAAGTGGCATCATCAGTGGACTCAAGCATGGAAACAATAGTGAGGTTGACCCAGGAACAGGCAGTGTTTCATTTTGCTGTGCATAAAGTCGCTATGAGTCGGTACCGACTCGATGGCACTTAACAACAACAAACAACAATTCAGGGCACACAGAGACTACCAAAAGTTTTGAAAATTACATATACAAATGTAGACAAAATAGGTGACTGTGACATTCTAAAAATTAAAAACTTATGTACATCAATGTTGTTGTTGTTATGTGCCGTGGAGTCGGTTCCGACTCATAGAGAACCTGTACAGGGTTTCCGAGGCTGTAAATCTTTACGGGAGCAGAAAGCCTCATCTTTCTCCCGCGGAGCGGCTGGTAGTTTCGAACAGCTGACCTTGCAGCTCGCAGCCCGAGTCTTAACCACTATGCTACCAGTGCTCATCAATAGACATAACTAAAAGAGTTAAAAGGGAGCCCACATATTGGGAACAAATCTTTTGCAATGATGTACCAGACAAGGGACTGATTTCTAAAATATATAGGAAACTATAACATCACTGGAGCTCTGGTATGGCATTGTGGGTTAATGTGCCAGAGTGCAATACCATTTGAACTACAAGGTTGGCAGTTCAAGCTCACCAGCTCCTCCTCAGAAACCCTATACAGGGTTGCTATTGGTCGGCACCAACTCTACGGCACTTCAAACCAACAACACCACTATAATAAAAAGACAAATAATTCAATTAAAAAATGGGCACAGGACATGAACAGACACATCACCAAGGAGGAGATCTGGGCAGCCAGCAAACAGATGAAGAAATGTTCATGATCACTACCCATTACAGAGCTGCAAATCAAAACAACAATGAGATATCATCTCACACCAGCAATAACAGTGAAGATCAAAAAAGTAGAGGACAATAAATGCTGGGGAGGCTGCAGTGAGACCAAGACCATCCTACAATGCTGGTGGGATTGCAAAATGATCTAACTACTCTGGAAAATAATATGGCACTTCCTCAGAAAGCTGGAAATAGAAATTCCTCTATTTGTTATTTATCCAAAAGAAATATGAGCCATAACATGAGTAGATATATGCACTCCAATGTTCATAGCAGCACTATTTACAATAAATAGCAAAAAGAGACAGCCTAAGTACTCATCAATGGAAGAATTAATTAGTAAACTTTGGTTAGAACACATAATGGGATATTATGCTACCTTGAAGAATAACAAGGAAGCTGCAAGCCATTGCATAACATGGATGAATCTTGAGGACATTATGCTGAATGAAATTAGTCAGTCACAAAAGGAGAAATACTATATAGGACCATTATTACAATATATTAAGAAAAAGTACCCACACTAAAAGGGGGAAAATTTTTGTTGGTTACCGGGATATATGGGTTGGTGTGAGGGGAAGCTGGAGAAGGTGGAGTACATGGTAGAGAATAAACATAGGATAGTTCAGATATTGGGGGGAGGGGAAACACAAGAAGAGGGAGGGTAATGTAAGAACAAGGTGGATGGGAGAACAATTAGGCAGGTTTGCATGGGCTAAGTGGGACAGAGGTAAATAATAATGTATGCTTAACTTTGGAATAACAGGACTCTGGGATATAGGGATTGAGGCATAGAATTAATGGGTAAAAGAGGGAAAATAATGTTAAGATGCTTGCCTGTCTTTTTTAATATATCCCACCTGAATTTAGAGATCATCTGAAGAGCAGATTTGATACATTAAAAACTAAAGACCAAACACCAGAAGTGTTGTGGGATGAGATCAAGAACATCATACATGAAGAAAGCAAAAAGTCTTAAAGAAGACAAGAAAGAAGGAAAAGGTCAAAACAGATGTCAGAAGAGACACTGAAACTCACTCTCCAGTGTAGAGATGCTAAAGCAAATGGAAGAAATGGGGAGAACCAAGAACTGAACAGAAATTTTCAAATATCATCTTGAGAAGACAAAGCCAAATATTACAACAAAATGTGCAAAGATCTGGAATCAAACTACCAAAATGGAAGAAGATGCTCAGCATTTCTCAAGCTGAGGGAACTGAAGGAAAAATTCAAGCCTCCACTTTTGTTATTTAAAGAATCTCTGGGAAAATTACTGAATGATGCAGAAAGCATCAAGAGAAGATGGAAGGAATACACAGAGTCACTGTAACAAAAGGGAATGGTTAATGTTCAACTATTTCAAGAGTTACCATATGATCAAGAGCCAATGATACTGAAGGAGGAAGTCCAAGTTGCATTGAAGGAATTGGCAAAGAACAAGGCTCGAGGAATTGATGGAATAAAAATTGAAATCTTTCAAGAAAGTGAGGTGACACAGGAGGCACTCACTTATCTTTTCCAAAAAATTTGGAAGACAACTATCTGGCTGACTGATTGGAAGAGATCCGTATTTGTGCACATTCCAAAGAGAGATGACCCAATGGAATGTGGAAATCATCGGACAATCTCTTTGATATCCCATTTGAGTAAAGTTTTACTAAAGGTAATACAGAAACGGCTGCAAGCATACACTAACTGAGAACTTCCAGAGGTTCAGGCCGGATTCAGAAGAGGCCGTGGAATGAGGGACATCATTGCTGATGTCTGATGGATCTTGGCTGAAACAAAAAATATCAGAAAGATGTTTACTTTACTAGATGTTTACTTTAAAGATGTGTGCTTTACTGACTACACAAAGCCTTTCGATTGTGTGTATCATGTCTATAGCTTGGACAATGCTGTGAAGTATGAATATTCCAGAACACTTAATTGTGCTCATGAGAAATATGTACATGGACCAAGAGGCAGTTGTTAGAACAGAACATGGGAACACTGAATGGTATCAAATTAAGAAAGGTGTGTGACAGAATTGTATTCTTTCACCATACTTGTTCAACTTGTATGCTGAACAAATAATCTGAGAAGCTAGGTTATATGAAGAAAAACATGGCATCAGGATTGGAAGAAGACTCATTAACAACCTGTGATATACAGATTATACAACCTTGCTTGCTGAAAGTGAAGAGGACTTAAAACATTTACTGATGAAGATCAAAGAGTACAGCCTTCAGTATGAATTACATCTCAATGTCAAGAAAACAAAAACCTTCACCACTGGACCAATAAACAATATTCATATCAGTGGAGAATGGATTGAAGTTGTCAAGGACTTCATTCTTCTTGGATCAACTAACAACCTTCCCAGAAACAGCAGTCAAGAAATCAAATGATGTATTGCATTAGGTAAATCTGTTGCACAAGATCTTTTTAAAGTGTTGACGAGCAAAGATGTCAGCTTGAGGACTAAGGTGAGTTTTTCCCAAGCCATGGTATTTTCAATAAACTCATATGCATGTGAAATCTGGACAGTGAATAAGGAAGACAGTAGAAGAATTTATGCTTTTGAGTCATGGTGTCAGTGGAGAATATTGAAAGTGTCATGGGCTGCCAAAAGAACCAATAGATCCACTTTGGAAGAATTGCAGCCAGAATGCTCCTTTTAGTCCAGGATGGTCAAACTTCATCTCTCATATTTTGGACATATTGTCAGGAGGGACCAATCGCTGGAGAAGGAGATCATATTTGGTAAGATGAAGGGACAGAGAAAGAATGGCAGCCCCCAAGGAGATGGATTGGCCAAATGGCAGCATTGATGGACTCAAATGTGGCAACAGTAGTGTGGTTGGCCCAGGATCAGGCAGTGGTTTGTTCTGCTGTACCTAAGTTTGCTATGAGTCGGTACCAACTCGATAACACTTAACAACAAGTATTGTAAAATAGACATTTGAGGGTGAGAGAAATGAATAGCCAGAAGCATCACCATAGAACACTTGTAAATCTATCTTCAACCTAAAACTGATTGGAATACCTAAAATGTGGCTAGAACTTGTCCAGTGAAGGAGATTTTCTGCAGAGCCTTTGCATTGCATAAGACCATAGATGGAATCCTGATCCCCATCCAGAATCTTCTGAGGTGTGAAATTTCCACTTAAAAGGATAAGGAGACCAGCCTGGAGTGACTAAAAGAGCAGAAGATACTTCTTGAAAGAAAGACCAGCAGGAAAAATCAAAATCAATAAAGGCAGTCTGATTGACTACTACATTAACAAGCCAGTTGTTTGACAAGGAGCCATCATGGTCGGGTCTTCTCACGACTGAATCTTAAGGTGAATATATGAGCAGGCATGTGGTCTTGCTGGTGACCACGTTGCACTACCAATAAGGGGAAGTAGGGGAAAACCAGCAGTGAAGTTGTGAGCTAAGGCAGATCAAGTTCAATAGACTCCTGTCAACCTGGGTTGAAACCTGGTTGGCCAGCAGTATAATGAGACCTGGGGATTCCTGGGCCACAGAGGACTAGAGTGGAGAGTGAAGCATCCAACTGATATGAAGTGAGGGAAAATATACAAAAACACCTATACTTGCAGATAGTACTTACTTGACCAGACTTCAATGGCTGGAGGATTCGCACTTGACTAGAGGCAGAAAGAAGATTTAAAAACAAAAAGAGTAATCCACTACAATTTGATGAACTTGACTTATACTTATGGATGCAGTAACTTAACAGAGGAAGGAAATCTTTACAGTGAGGATCATTCCCACCCCTTCGGTACACAGGGATGACAGGGATGGATGGGCAACTTAGACATTGGCTACTCAAAATGTTGGGGGAGGGGGGCTACAAAGACAAAAAGTGACTGGCTTACAAGTTTTTAAGAGGAAGCCTAGTTCCAGAGGGTGCAGAGAAAGCTAGACTCTCCACTGAGTGGTTTTCCATCTGTCTGAATGGGGCTGGTAAAAGGAGATGGGGATAAAGCTCTTGTGGTTCCATAGTGAATAATTTCTATCAGGACTGAGTGTGAGAGTTATAAATATAAAGGTAGATGTTTTGTAACAAAAGGAGGGGAGGATTGATTTTGCAGTCCAGGAGCAGAGTACACTGGGGCCATCAAGGGAGAAGAGTGGAGTGCGAGACACCATCCAGAGAAGTACTCATGCCAGAGATGGAGACAGAGATGATGATGTAGAGAGATGGAACAGCTGGGAACTCTGAACTCAGGGAGGGAGAGGTGCTGTGTGCTGATGGCCGGGGTTCAGGCTTGTGGTGTGTACCCTTTGGTTGTTTGATGATGCATGGAGGGGATTGTAATCATTGCAATGAAATGAAAAACAATAGGGTAAATGTAAAGCTGATGCAAACTATCCCTCAATTCACAATAAAAACTTAAAA
>NW_006408729.1:309563-310936 GCF_000296735.1 Chrysochloris asiatica | reverse complement strand
GCGGTAGTGAGGTTGGCCCAGGATCGAACATTGTTTCATTCTGCTGTGCATGGGGTCACTATGAGTCGGTTCCGACTCGATGGCACCTGACAACAACAAGGATGCAAAAGTGGAAGAATCAGTAATTGGCAAATGTGACCTACTTAACAGAAATACACTGGAGATTGCATGATAGATTTTTTCATGACAAATGGCTGGTTATTCATTGCAAATACTTTTTCTAACAGTATAAAAGGTGATTATACCCACGGACCTCACCAGATGGAATACACAGTAATCAAACTGACTATATCTGTGAGAGATGCACCTCACCAGATGGAATACACAGTAATCAAACTGACTATATCTGTGAGAGATGCACTGGAGAAACATCATATTATCAGCTAAAACAAGGCCAGAGGCAGACTGTGGAATATACCATGCAAGCTCAGGCTGAATCTGAAGAAAATTAATACATGTCTATGAGATCCAAAATATGACTTTGAGTACCTTGTTTCTCTGTGCTGTGAAGTTGGTTCTGACAGAGTAACCGTCTAAACTGAGCCATCCTCAAATGTTGCTTAAGCCCATTGCTGCTGCTGCAATACCATTCAGTCTGAATGGGGGTCTTCATCTTTTTCATGGACCCTCCATTTGACCAAGTATAATATCCTTCTCCAGGGACTGGTCCCACCTGATAGTTTGTATGAAGTATGAGAGAGAGATGAAGTCTCACCATCTTTGCTTCTAAGAATCATTCTGATTATACTTTCAAGACAAATTTGTTTGTTCTTCACCAACACCATAACTCAAATGAATCAATTCTTCTATGGTTATTGTTGTTGTTAACTGCTATAGAGTCGATTCCGACCCATGGCGACCCTGTAAAGGGTTTCCAAGGAGCAGCTGGTGAGCTTGAACCACTGACATTGTAGTTAAAATGACTTATCAGTCTGACGCATTAGCCCAAAGCACCACACCAGGACTCCAGTCTTCTATAGTCAATTCTTCTATAATTTTTCCTTATTCATTGTCCATTTTTCACATGTATAAGAGGAAATTTAAAATACTGTGATTAGTAAATGTAAATGTAATAATGTGACTTGTAAATGCAATACTGTGATTAAGTACACCTTAGTGCTTTGCTCTTGAGTGATCCATCTCAAGAACAGTTTTGATGCATTATGTACAAATGAGAGAAGACCAGAAGAGTTGTGGGAAGACATCATAAACATCACTAAAAAGCCAGGAAAAAAACAATTTCAAAAAAATGATGTCAGAAGAGACTCTGAAACTTGCTTTGGGGCTTAAAGAAGCCAGTGCAACTTGAAAAAATTGTGAAAGCATGAACAGAAAAATTCAAAGGGTAGCTCAAGAAGGCAAACATAGCTATT
>NW_006408729.1:298549-299543 GCF_000296735.1 Chrysochloris asiatica | reverse complement strand
GCCTTGCTACACTGACTGTGTGTGTGCACCGTAGAAGCCTCCAGCAGTGGGTGGGCATGTCCGCTCCCTCAGGCCCTTCCTCTATTCACCACCATGGAGTTATGCAGATAGCTATTGAGAAGTTAATGGGAGAGAGATTGTCCACTATTTATTCTCTGAAGGTCAGTTATATATCTGTGAGATAGTTGCACCCTTTTATGTTGGGGTTTTATAGATTGTTCTATGACTTGTCTTTCATGCCTAATGGGCTTGTTTTTTTCTTGCTAGATAGGCTGGAATAAAGGGTCCTGTACAAGTTAAATTTAGGGTTCCCACCCCAAGGCTTACATCATAAGCAGCCTCCAAGCACTTTCTTTCTGTACTGTGGGAAAACTATGGGGTTAGTGCTGGACTTTTTTTTTTTGAGGGGGGGGGTTTGAATATCCACCCTCCTGAAGGCGTCTGGACTGGACAAAGAAGGCATGACAGGGAAGATGAGGAAAAAGTATGTAGAATCCCCCATACCTCCTTTTGCAAATATCACTAAATTGCTTTTAGCATTGGTTCCCTGTGCTGGTTCTGACTGCAGCCCGCCCTCTGAACTCTGCCCAGAATGGTGGCCTCAGAGGGATTCCTGTGTCCAACAATTACTAACTTGCAGTATTTTCCTCTATATCTTGATTTTTTTAACTTGCACATGAGGGGAACTGAGGTCCTGGACCTTATGGTAGATCCAGAGTTCTGGTGTTGTTCAGTGAGTGCAGCTTCTCTGGGTTTTCAATCCCTCCCCCACGGAGTCTTTCCTACCTGACTATCTCTGCCACCACCCAAACCAGAACTCTTTGGTACAGTAACTCTTTTGTATTTCTTCTATGTTCTTTTGATGCATTCTGTATCATTCATTATTTTTCCCATTGTTGTTGTTGTTAGATGTCATTGAGTTGACTTCAACTCATAGTGACCTTGTATACGGTTTCCAAGGCGCAGCTGGTGAGTTTGAACTCCTGATCTTGTA
>NW_006408729.1:295050-296369 GCF_000296735.1 Chrysochloris asiatica | reverse complement strand
CATGAAATAACAATTTAACAATATCAAATCTTCTAGCACATGAACGTAGAAGATATCTCCCATTTATTTTGATATTCTGTGATTTCTTTCATTACTGTTTTCTGTGTTTCAAATATACAGAACATTGTATATACCTTGGCTTTCTTTACATTTAATTTGTTCTTTTTTCTCTAGTTTCTTAAAGTAAAAACTAGGTTAATGATTGTAAATCTTTATTCTTTTCTAGTAAATGTTTTTAATATTCTCCCTTTAAGCACCGATTTCTTTTCATTCTCCATACTTCCATAAGTTGTTTTTAAATTTTAGTTCTATTGAAAATAATTTAAAATTTTCCTTTACCTAAATCGTTTATATATATGTTGTTTAATTTCAAATATTTGAGATTTTCAAGCTATTTTTTCTGTTATTGATAACTATTTTAAAACACATTGTGTCATTTAAAAAAATATTTGTTGAGGTATATTATTTAGCCTACATTATGATCTAGTGAATGTTAGTAAATATTCTATTCAAGATTAAGAAGAATGTATATTCTGTTGAGCTAGATAAATTATTCCATAATTGTCAATTATTAATTTAATTGATAGTGCTTTTCAGGTTATCTATAGGATTAGCACTGGACTATTAACCACAAAGTCAGCAGTTTGAATCCACCAAGTTTGAAAATTCCTTGGAAATTCTATAAAGGGTAATGATACTCAGGGAGGAAGTCCAAAGTGCATTAAAGGAATTGGCAAGTAACAAGGCACCAGGAATTGATGGAATAAAAATTGAAATCTTTCAAGAAAGTGAGATGACACAAGAGGCACTCACTCATCTCTGCCAAGAAGTTTGGAAGACAACTATGTGGCTGACTGATTGGAAAAGATCCATATTTGTGCCCATTCCAAAGAGAGGTGGCCCAACGGAATGCAGAGTAAAGTTTTGCTAAAGGTAATCTCAAGCGAGTAAAGTTTTGCTAAAGGTAATACAGAAATGGCTAAAATCATACATTGACAGAGAACTTCCAGAGGTTCAAGCTGGATTCATAGAGGCTATGAAATGAAAGATATCACTGCTGATGTCTGATGGGTTTTGGCTGAAAGCAGAGAATATCAGAAAGATGTTTACCTATGCTTTATTGACTACGCAAAGGCTTTCAATTGTATGAATCATGGAAAGCTATGGACAACATTGCAAAGTATGAGTATTTCAGAACACTTAATTGTCCTTCTGAGAAATCTGTAACAAGAAGCAGTTGTTTGAACAGAGCATGGGAACACTGGATGTTTTAAAATTGGGAAAGGTGTGTGACAAGGTTGTGTTCTTTCACCATACTT
>NW_006408729.1:291179-294551 GCF_000296735.1 Chrysochloris asiatica | reverse complement strand
AAAAGTGCCATGGACTGCCAAAAGAACCAATAGATCTGTTTTTGAAGAAGTGCAGCCAGAGTGCTCCTTGGAGGCCAAGATGGCTAAGCTTCGTGTCTCATACTTTAGACATATTGTCAGGAGTGACCAGTCACTGGAGAAGGATGACATGCTTGGTAAAATGGAGGGTCAGAGAAAAAGAGAAGACCCTCAACGAGATGGATCAGCCAGGTGACATTATTGATGGACTCAAGTGTGGCAGCGGTAGTGAGGTTGGCCCTGGATCAGACATTGTTTTATTCTGCTGTGCATGGGATCACTATGAGTCGCTTCCGACTCGATGGCACCTGACAACAACAACAACATGGGTTGAGATAAACTTGACAGTAATTAACTTATCCTTATTCATTCCCTAAATGTTTGATCTCTTGATTATTAAAAGGTATTTGAAATCTTATGTGGTGGTAGCAGATTTGTCTATTTGTCCTTTCAGTTATATCAGTTTTGCCTCGTATTTTGATATTCGGTTGTTGTTGTGAAGTGCCGTCGATTAGTTGCCACCCATAGCCACCCTGAAATCACAGAATATCAAAATAAATGGGAGCTATAGAGCTTCTGAGGAGCAGCTGGTGAGCTTGAACCTCTGACCTTGTAGTTTAAATGGCTTTGTAGTCTGGCACACCAGGACTCCCCTCTGTTGTTAGGTACATGCATATTGAGAATAGTTGTGTGTTGGAAAAAAACTGGCCCTTTTATCTTCATAAAAGGTCTGTCTTCAACACTGATAATAGTCTTTGTTTTGAATTCTACTTTTGCTTAGCAACTTTTGCTTTCTTTTAATTAGAATTAGCATGGGATATCTTTTCCTAATGCTATACTTTATCTATCTATCTATCTATTTATTTATTTAATTGTGGACTGAGTGATAGTTTACATGGGAGAACATTGGCTTTACACCATCGTTTCATTTCAATGATTATAATCTCCTATGTGCATCATCATTCAACAGTATTTGCTTCCATTCCCTCTGGTTTTGTTTTCTTTTAGTTGTTGTTCTTTTGTGTTTTTTGGGGGGAGGGATGTACACAAAAGCACTCAGGAATATATAATAATTTAAATAACCACAGGGCACATTCTACAGGCCTGCCTCCTGGCCGCCAGCACTCAGTCCCTCTCTTTCCATGAGTTTAGAATCCTCAGCTGCTCTATCTTTCTATGTTCTCATCTCTGTCTCCATCTCTGATGTCATTGATTCTTTAGTTAGGGTTCTTAATTCCACTTGTGCTTTTCTCCTTTGATGGTCCTAGAGTCCATTGTTTTCGTCCTGTAAGATTACCTACTCCCCCATTTTTGTTACAAAACTTCTATCTTTACAGTTTGACAGTTGTTGCAATTAGTCATGAAAACAATTATTCACTATTGAATCATAAGAATCTTATACCCATCTCTTTTCACCAGACCTGTCTAGACAAGATGAAAACTATTCAGTGGGGATACCATCTTCCCCTGCAGCCTCTAAACTAAACTGCCTCTTGAAAACTTGTAAGCCAATCAGTTTGTACTTTTAGTGCCCCCTCATTTTAGGTAGCCAATGTCTAAGTTGCCTGTTCCTATGTACCCTGTATACAGAGGGGATAGGATTGATAGTTGATGTGAAGAATCCTTCCCTCTCAGTTGGTGTTTTGAGCTACTACATCCATAAGAATGGTCAAATCATCAAATTGTAGCAATTTATACTTGTTCCCTTTATCAAAAAAAAAATTTTTTTATCTTCCTCTAGTTGAGTTCTGATTATCAAACTATCAAGGCTAGGTCAAATGGGTACTATATGCAAGTTTGGATGTTTTTGTGTATCTTCCCTCACTTCACGTCAGCTGGATGCTTCACTCTCAGCTCTAGTTCTCAATGGCTGAGTCCATGGATTCAAGACTCCCCAGGTCTCACCACAATTTGGACCAACCAACCCTTCCTCTTCTCTCTCTCATTTCCAGGTCAGTGGGATTCTATGGACTATGGTTGAACTCAGCCCATTTCTTCATTGCTGCCTTTCCTTCTCTTCCACTCACCAGTAGAGCAATGTGGTTACCAGCAAGCTTATATACCTATTCATGTGTTCCCTTTGAGTTTTAGTCTTGGAGGGGGTTTTGTCCTGATGGGACTTGATTGGTAGCTTTGATGGCTTCCCAGTGAACAACTTGCTTGTTCTTGTAGTAGCCAATCATATTGCCATTTTTGTTTTTTTGTTTATCTTGCTGGTCATTTTGAAGATGTATCTTCTGTTGCTCTAGCTGTTTCAGGCTGGTCTGCTTGTCTTTTCTAGTGGGAATGTCCCACCTCAGAAGTTTCTGTATAAGGCTCAGAATTCCACCTAAGATCCTATACACTGCAAAGACTCTGCAATAGCCCATTTCACTGCAAGATGTAGAACCCCTTTTAGTTATTCCAATCAGTTATAGGCTGAAGATGAGTTTACAAGCTTTCTGTAATCATGTTTCCTGACATTCCTTTCTATCCCACTCAAGTTTCTATTTTACAAAATAGGCAAGGGAAATCAATATTCATGACAGTCAGGCATCTTAGCATTATTTCCTTTCTTCAGACTGATCCCTGTATCACAGAGCCATGTTGTTCCAAGGCTGAGTATGCATCATGATTTAACTCTGTTCCATTTAGCCCATATAGATCTGTCTCAGTGTTCTCCTATCTACCTTGTTCTTCCACCCTCCCTGCTTCTTGTGTATTGCCTTCCTAACACTGAAACCTGTTGCTTTCCTCTTAACCTGAGTCTTTATAATTAAAATAATTATACATAATAAATAAAGGCACTCAAGAATTACAAGTCATAGAGTTGCATCATAGTTTCCAGGGTTGTAAAACTTTATGGAAACAAATTGCTGCATCTTTCTCCCACTTAGAGTATGGGAAGTTCAAACTGTAGATCTTTCATTAAAGTCCAACTTCTTAAACCTATACATCACCAGAATTCCTTGTTAAGAGCTATAGAGTCATTTCCAACATATAGTGACCTTGTATATGGCTTCCAAAGAGCAGCAATTTACACTAGCTCACAGTGTTACACATTTTTCTCTTCATTTTGTTACATTCTGGTCCATTCAGTCCTAGCCATTGAGCTAGGTCAAATGGATTTCAGCTACAAGTTTGAGAGTCCGTATACCTCCTTTCACTTCAGACCAGCTGTCCCCTTCATTCTCTTTCAATCATAGCACCCATGAGTTAAGTCAGATTTTGTATATTCATGATTCCACACAATTTCCAAATTTTAGACCAGCTAATCCTTAGAGATCATCTGAAGAACAGATTTGATACATTAAATACTAAAGACCAAAGACCAGAAGAGTTGTGGGATGACATCAAGAACATCATATGTGAAGA
>NW_006408729.1:287609-289592 GCF_000296735.1 Chrysochloris asiatica | reverse complement strand
CTTTGGACATATTGTCAGGAGGGAATTGTAGCTGGAGAAGGATATCATGCTTGGTTAAGAAGAAGGGTTGTAGAAAAAGAGGAAGACCCTCAATGAGATGGATCGGACAGGTGGAAGCATTGATAGACTCAAGTGTGGTAACGGTAGTGAGGTTGGCCCTGGATCGGACATTGTTTCGTTCTGCTGTGCATGGGGTTGTTATGAGTCGGTTCCTACTCGATGGCACCTGGCAACAACAACAACAGCCCTTTCTCTCTCAACTTATCTCTTCATTGTTGTAGTCTCCTCCACTCCAATCATCAGGTGGACAGTGAGTAAGCATGCCAGGCTGCTTGTCTGCTGGCTCAGTTTAGTCTGTAAGGAGGTTTTCTCTGATAGTCCCAGACTTTTCCTGCCTCACTGCATCCAATGGCAAGCTGCCTGCCCAAAATTTAAAAAATCAGTTTTCTTTCTGTAGTTCTTTCCTTTAAATACAAACCTCCTCTTCTTTCACCAATTCTGAGTAGGGCTCAGAATTCCATCTAAGATTCCATATCTTATAAAGGCTTAATAGAGAAAGCTTGTTTTTTTTCTAGGAAATTTTAAAATTCCATTTTAACATATTCATCAAGTAGAATCAGAGGACAGAGTTATAAGATTGCTGTAATCCAGGTAGCCAATAAACATTTCCGTGGGTAAATGTGGATATGACTTTGGGTGGCTGGCTGATAGAATGAATCATGTAGGCCTTGGTCCCCTATTATTGTTTCTGTTATTAACTGCCATAAAGTTGGTTCGAACTCATAGTGACCCTATGTATGGTTTCTGAGCAGTGGCTGGCAGGTTTGACCTGCGACCCTACAATTAAAATTGACCTTGTGTCCTGGTGCTTATCCTACAGTGCCACACCAGAACTCTGTCTCTATTAGGTATTTTGCTTAACCAGCCAGGTTTTTGCCCAGGTAATTCCAGTGTTGCCCCAGGTACCTCCTGGTTTGGGGCTGAAGGATCAGTTCCAGCCTGCAAACCACACAATCGGAAGTTCAAGCTCACCAGCTGTTCCTTAAAAACCCTATACAGTGCCGCTATGAGTTAGGTTTAACAACAACTCCAGTAGCAGCATTATATAGCTTACATTCACTTTAACCATTGCAGTTAAAAATGGAAGTAACCTTCTGAGGATCAAAACTTTTACTTCCCATGCCCCTTCATAGTCTAGAGCCATTGCAATGAATCCTGCTCCTGAAGCAAAACTGTAAAAAGAGAAATGAACACCAAATATTCCTCCCACAACACTATCTACTTCTCAATTGGGTTCAATAATTCATTGCAATGGCCACCCAGAACTCAGGTACCATACTCAAAGTTACTGAATTTATTAGAGACATTAACAGTTTACATTGCAAGGTCATAAATGTTCAAACCAGAGTTTTCTCCAGTCAGGATAACCTATCCTCAGCGTTACTTAAGGCAGGCTTCTCTCTACCTGGGCAATATTACAGAGCTTTTTTAGGACTTCTGTTATATGTTCACAGGACACACCACTCTACCATACACCTCAATCTGAAGGAACTAAGGTTTTATTCAGAAAACCTAGCCCTCACAATTAAGTGTCTGGAGGAATTGCACTTTGAAAACAAGTCTTTAGCCCAAAGGCATGCAATTTTACTTGCTCCATAGTCCAGGAAATACACTTCTGTAGCTTGTGCTCTGTCTCTTAGTTCTACTACTGTTGATACTGTGCTATTTTACCAGTGTCACAGAGTTCTATCTCTGGGTCAAGGAGGTTCAATGTGCTTAGATCTCAGGGTTCAATGGATGTTCCACTGCTGGCTCCTCTTTGTTGATAATAATGAAATCACCCTCACAGTTCTGCTTCTGTGATGACACATTTTATACATAGTTGTTGTTACGTGTATCGAGTCAGTACCGACTCATAGCAACTTTATGCACAGCAGAACAAAACACAGCCCAATCTAGGCCAACTTCATTATTGTTGCCACG
>NW_006408729.1:279590-281219 GCF_000296735.1 Chrysochloris asiatica | reverse complement strand
TAAAGGCACGAAGTGACTCTCTTACAGGTTTTCAAGAGGGAGTTTAATTTAAGAGTGTGGGGGGAAGAAAGTGTCCCCACTGAATAGTTTTTATCTTGCCTAATGAAAGGAGATGGTGATAAGATTCATATGATTCAATAGTGAATAATTGTTATCGTGACTAATTGAGACTTTCACAATTGTAAAGGTAAAAGTTTTGTAACAAAAACATAGGAGTAGTTAATCTTACAGTCAAGAAACAGAGGACCTTAGGATCATCAATGGAGAAGAGCACAAGCAGAATGCGGGAGCTTATCCATAGAAGCAGCAATGACATGAGGGAGGCAGAGATGGGGTCATGGAGAGGGGTGGCAGCTGAGGACTCTAGTTTCATGGGAAGAGAGGGACTGAGAGCCGGTGGCCAGGAGGAAGACTACAGAATGTGCCCTTTAGAGGTGCAAATTATTATATATGTCTGATGTTTGTTTTTTAAAACAAAAGTGAATAGAGAAAAATACTCTTAATTCATTTTACATGGAGGGGATTATAATCATTGTAATGAAACAAGGTGCAAGATTTGTTGAATGTAAAACTGATGATCTGTCCTGTAAACTTTTACTCAATCTACAATAAAAAAATTTAAAACAAAACAAAAGCCACAATTGTTGTTGATAGGTGCCATAGAGTCAGTACTGACTCATAGTGATCCTATGCATAACAAAACAAAATACTGCCGGATTCTGGGCCACCCTCACAATTGTTGTCACACTTGAGCCCATTGATGCTGCCACTTTGCCAATCCTACTCACTGAGGGTCTTCCTCTTTATCTCTGACCCTCCACCTTATCAAACATGATATCCTTCTCCAGGAACTGGTCACTCCAACGAATTGACAGAGAACTTCCAGAGGTTCAAGCCAGATTCAGAAGAGGCTGTGGAATGAGAGATATTATTGCTGAAGTCCGATGGCTCTTGGCTGAAAACAGAGACTATCAGAAAGATGTTTATCTGTGCTTTATTGACTATGCAAAAACTTTCAATTGTGTGGATCATGGCAAGCTATGGACAACATTGTTAAGTATGAGTATTACAGAATACTTAATTGTACTCATGAAGAATCTGTACCTGGACCAAGAAGCAGTTGCTTGAACAGAGCATGGGAACACTAAATGTTTTAACATTAAGAAAGGTGTGCGACAAGGTTGTATTCTTTCACCATACTTATTCAACCTGCATGCTGAGCAAATAATCCGAGAATGTGGGTTCTAGGAAGAAAAACGTGGTATAAGAATTGGAGGAAGACTCAGTACCAACCTGTAATATGCAGATGATACAAACTTGCTTGCTGAATGTGAAGAAGACTCAAAACATTTACTGATGAAGATCGAAGAGCACAGCCTTCGATATAGATTACATCTCAATGTCAATAAACCACTGGACCAAGAAACAACATTCTTAGCAACGGAGAAAAGATGAAGTTTTCAAGGACTTCATTCTTCTTGGACCAACTATCGGAACTCATTGAAGCAGCAGTCAAGAGATCAGACGACGTATTGCATTAGGTAAATCTGTTGCACAGGAACTTTTTAAAGTGTTGAACAGCAAAGATGTCAGCTTGAGGACTAAGGTGCGCCTGACCCAAGCCATGGT
>NW_006408729.1:268764-278888 GCF_000296735.1 Chrysochloris asiatica | reverse complement strand
GTCTTGTACATTAGATTTACCTAATGCAATGCTCTACAATTAACACCTTGCTGTATGAATCTCTGGAGTCCTGGTATTTTGCTATGGGTTAAGGTGCCGGCCTGCAAAGTCATTTGAAATGCAAGGTCAGTGGTTGAAGCTCACCAGCCTCTCCTGGGGAAACCCTATACATGGTCACTCTTGGTTGGAACCAACTCTACGGCATTTAACAACAACAATGTGAATCTCTATATAATTGGGTGGATATGTCTGCTTCTTGTTTTTTAATTTTTTAACTATTTACAGTCTTTTGAGGTATACATACATTCACATGTGCTTGTACTTCAATACTGAAATATTTCATTTTATCTAGCAAAATACTGCTACATGGTTTCATGATTAAGTGAAATTAGAATAGATTGTATTTCATATGTTGTTAAGTGCCATCGAGTTGGGTCTGATTCATAGCAACTCTGAATAGGGTTTCCAAGGAATGGCTGGTGGGTTTGAACTGCCAAGCTTCTGGTTCAAACAGACCTTGTGGTCCATTGTATTGTCCCACAGTGCCACATAGGGTTATTAAAAATCTAGAAATGTCTGAAACAGAAATAGAAAGCACACTGTCAGGTTTACTTTTATTTATTTATGCACTGTACTTGTCAAGCAAGGGATGTAATGGCACATGTCCTGGTTGCTTAGAGAGAAATACAAAGAGAGTTTGTAGATGTGGGCAATCTAGAACAAGCAAATTGGGTTTTGTTATTTGGATAAAATTTTTGACTAAATTCTGTACCAGGTGGGGAAATTCAAGATTTAATTGCAAAAATCAACAAGAGTGTCCACATAAATAAAGGTTCTAATGATCAAGAGAAAACTATGTCAAGTATTGGTGGATGATGTCTTTTGAAAAAATGTTTCAAAAGTGTCCATTTGCAAAATGGTCATATCTGTATACTTCATGATTTTTAGATCTGTTCAAATAGGCATATCTTTTCAATGTAAGAAATATCAACAACTTAAGTAAATAGCCTTAATAACTGGACTGATTAGTCAAAATTCTGTAGAAGTATATTCTAAGTCTTGTTTGTTTTTGATAGTATACATATTTTTTTAAGTTAGTGAAAGCTATTTCTAACAACTGATATCCAGAAAACACCTTTGTTGAAGTGAGTCATTGGTTTTGAATCAGAGGTGGGCAAAACCTTTTTTCCTCTTCCTTTCCAAATTATTTAAATATGCTTAAAACAAGTATTGCTTAAAATATATTTAACATGAAAATACAAAAGTCCATTCATCAATATTTTTTCTATGTTAATTCTTTGTAGACTTCACCTTTTTTTTAACTTGGGATTTTTCAGGTTGTTTATAATTTTTCTCCTTATCATATTAAACATAATTTTGTGCCAATTACTTTTAGAAAATGATAATTATATTAATTACTAGGTTCTAGCATATTTTAGAAATTCTTATTGCTATGTTTGCCATTGCCAATAATGTAAAAAATGTTTTCCCCTTTTAAAAACTAACTCTAATAAAAATATTTGCATATCATAATTGGTTGTGTATGTGAGATGGAAACTAACTTTGTAGTAATATGTCTCTTCATACTTAGGTATTTTTAGAGCAGGTCATTTCATTTTCAATTTGTTATTTCTCTGGTAGCGTAGTGATTACGAATCCAGCTGTGAACCTCAAGGTCAGCAGTTGGACACTACCGGCTGTTCTATGGGAGAAAGAAGAGGCTATCTGCTCCTGTAAAGATTTATAGCCCCAGAAACCCTGTACAGGGACACTATGAGTCGGAATCGACTCCACGGCACATAACAACAACAACAACAACAACACCTTACCTTTGAAAATGAATTTCCTTCTTGGTCTTTGGTTAACAATTATCTATTTATTTGCAGTAATTTACTATAATTCTTAGTTTACATAGCTAACTGTACTTTTGTACCACTTTATTTTTTTTTTTTCAAGTGAATGAACCTTTATTAAGGAAAACAAAAAATACATGAAAAACTCAAGTAACTAAAAGTATCTTCCAGTCTACCTTGCTAAAGTTTCTTCTCCAAAAGGACAAAAATAAACATATCATGAACTCTAAAGACTTCAATGCCATAGCAAAGGCAGAGTGGCTGCCAGGTTAAGATTTTTCCTTACCTTAAATTGATGGGTACATATTAGGTGATAATATTTTCCCAGTCTGTCACTTAAAATGAGCATTCTCTTACACACTTGATTTGTAAGAAATTGATTTTATAAATTAGCACACACATGGAAAAGTGTCTACTAATCTAAAATTCTTTGTATCCATAGAAATTGCTTTTTTAAATATATTTCACACAAGGCTTTAATGTTTTTATTTAGGAAAATATTGAATCTGAAGCTATAATGGGGTAACCTAAGATATTCCTTTTTATATAGTGGAATCAATTTATGCAAAAAGTTTTCCTTGTCCCTATAAAACTAACTAAAGTTCTTTTATTAAAAGTCAATGCAAACATGCACTTTAAACTAGCCAATTGGCACCATCCTGCAAGAAGTAGGATATTCTTTCCCTTCCATTCTCTCAACCATTCAAATCAGGAGAAAATACTTCAGATTTCAAGATTCCCACTGGCTATTATCAGAATAATCACAGAAGAAGCATAGCACAGGGATGAAACTATTTATATTCCAGAAGGCAGAAGCTTGGGTGCTGTAGCACAGACAGGCAAAAGATCACAATAAGTGCACAACAGAACAGGGGTCTATGTGAAGTCAGTCTCACTGGGTTACTACTTCTACTGGGGGAAGGGGGCAGGTAACAAATCTGAAACGGAGTGAAACAAAACAAAAAAACAAAACAAAACTTTTGTTACATTTACAGGAATCTCAACTCTTTTGTATCCCCATGTTCATAGGTAGTTTTGATACACATTATAAATAACTTTAGTATTCAGAATGAAGAGTATTGTTGCCATAGGATGTGCGAATTCTTCATGCTTCTGATATCTCAGAATTGCTGAGTACAATAGCATGTTCTCAGTCTTCTTGCTCTTGCTGATCAGTAGAGCAAATCTCTGTTCTTCCTCTCTCTCACTTTCCCTCTTGGCCTATTCAATCATACCTTCAATTCAATCCTTCTTCAGAAGGATAAGCACTGAAATTTTCAAGATGCTTGGGTCAGCCTCTTTATTGGTAGAGGTAGTAGTAGAAGACATGAATGGATAGTAAAATGTATCAGGATCTTTTTATTTGGGGTGATCATTACCTGCAAAAGGCTGAAATGGATCTTTTAGTTTAAAGGGATGAGAAGAATCCAATTTGTTGATATGTCTTTTCCAAGGTGGTGGTAGGTAAATTCTTGTTGGAGTTCCAATCTTTGGTGCAAGTGCTGGGGGCATATCTTCAGTTTTAAATGATGTTTCCTCAAACATATTTTTTGTAGTGACCACATTGATCACAAAATTTAATGTGGCAGAATTAAATGGATCCTCACTGATGACCTTTGATGATGTGCTGAAGTCAGCAAATCCATCTCCAAATGATTCATTTCCAAAAACAGAAACAAATGGGTGTATGGTTGAATTGCTTGCTGCAACAACAATGGTCCCACCAGGAGCAAAGGGATCATTGTTCTTCAATGTTTCCACCTATGTCTTACTGTTATTGCTGGCTGCACTGAAAGGATCAATACTTGCAGTGGCAAAGGATCAGTCGTATATTACTTGAAGAAACAATCAGATACAAATGGATCTGAACCTTTGAAAGGATCACCTCCAAATGAGTCAATTTTCCCAAAAGGATCATCTTTGAAAGAATCACTACCAACAAAAAGATCAGACTGGAAAAAATCCAAGTTTGTATCTGCAGCTGGATCTATCAGTGAGCTTGATTCTACATTAAATGGATCTTCCTCTTTTGAGTGCTTGTCATTGTCAAATTCAGAACAATCTAGTTCATTAATAGCCACAGCCAACACTTCTTTTTCATCAGTTCTACCAGCAGGTGGTATTTCAGCATTATTTCTTGCTGGGGATTTCTGGTGTATGGGCTCATACTCTAGGTTGCTCTGGCCCTTAGCCTGCTCATTAAGGTTGGTTTTCTAACTGCTGCTGGTGCTGAGGCTGCAATAATCTGTTGCACTATTTTCAGGAATGCTGTGTGGACTACTGCACCAATTTAATAGATGATTATGATTTTCCAACTCCTTCATTTCCATTAGTTTCATTTGCATTGAACTGATTTCCTGTTGTGAATCTTGTATATGCTGCTGAAGAGGTTCCAAATGAGCCTTCCCTGACTCCACATTCTCCTCTTATTCTACACTTTCTTGCTGAAGGTAGCTCAGCTCTTCTCTGACTTTTGCTATTTCTTCTTGATTGGTTAATTCAACTTTCAGAGAAGAAATCAGCTGGACTTCCTCAGCTGCTCCTCCAGTTGGGCTTTCCTGTTCATCCAGTTCATCAAGGAGTTCCTGTACTTGCTATTTCTGAACCTGTAGTTTTTGCAGATTAGCGTTCTCTCTTTGAACTTCATCTTGAAGATCCTGAACCTCACATGTCCTTTGTTTAATAGTATCTTCTTTCTCCTTAAGGTCCTGTTCCACATTATTCTTTCCCCTCTGTAGTTCAACTATTTCATTGTTAAGGGTATCTAGCTTCTTAATTGCAGAGAAATCTGCAACAGGACTTGGTCCTGTAAGGACCCAACTGATCATGCCTAACTAGAGATCACTTGACTAAACTTTAGTCAGGCTTCAGGAAACATTTTGGGTAGACAAGGCCTCAGTTTTTAGTTCCCTCCAGAGACAAGGTCAATCGGCCAGCCCTCAAAACCTCAATGTCAAAATAATCCTTGAGAAACTCATAACGGTCAGGCTGACCCAGACAGATGGGAATATTCCAACCACACACTTGCAATTAACTGTTTTATCCCTTGCCAAAGCCAATCAGCTTATAGGTCAAAAAGCTTGCTTCATGCCAAGACCAATAAAGGTATAGAGTAAGAATATCTAACCAATCAGAAACTGTATCTATAGTGCTGTACAATTATGCCCCCTAAAACCTTATAAAAACTGGTATGTAAAACAATGCGGGGTCACCTTCAGCTCCTGGTTTTAGGAGTCTATGTGAGGGTGGACCCCAAAGCGCTGGGAAATAAACAATAAAACTCTTGCTGTTGCATCAAACTCGAGTCCTGATAATCTTTTTGGGGTCTCCTAATTGGAGAGGCCATAGACAGGGCCTAAGAGTCCTATGATGTTCTTTTGTAAACTGGCCCTGTCTGATGGTAGGATCATCTCAGGAATAAGACTCTGAGAAAGATCGATGCCTTTTATTAACTTCTGATTGATTAAATGAAAAGTCAAGACACACTGATCCTTTGAAAGTTTCCCAGAGTCTTTCATGTCACATAATCCCGAAATATGGGATAGTAAAGTAGAAGGTAAACCTATCTTCAGGAAGAGTTCCTGGACCTCCAATTCAGATACAAATCCATCCGTATCCTTATCATTTTTCAGAAAGACATCACCAAATTTAGCTTTCTGCTGGGGATACAACCCACTGTCTTAATGAACTTTTGGTAAGTAAAATGCCTAAAGGTGGCAAGGAGTGGTAAGGTTCCTTTACTGGTGCCAAAGAAAGGATCAATCACATTGAGTCTGCTATACTGACTGCTTTTCTCTTAGAAGGTAGCACCAAGCCTGGAGGCAAGGGCATTGGCACAGGTTCTTTTTCCAGTGTGTCGTACACCAAGAACATGGCAACTGCAAACTCAACTCTGTCAAGCATCCCATATGGTCAATATCACCCATCTCCCAAATTCTTCCAAGGATATCCACAGGTAACTTAGAGTTGAGTAACACTGGTTTCATTTTTATTCCCAGATAAAAATCCATTCACTAGGCTTAAACTATCAAAAATTTCATCATCTTTGACATTATCTTCAGATTTTACAACCCATGGGAGTTCTGCAGAAGTTGCACTGAGTAAAGGACTACAGGTCTTATGAAATCTTGGTGGAAGAACAGGCAGGTTCAAACTACTCAGTGAAATATTCAGTCCATTCTAGGCACACACCACCAAATGCAAGACAACAAAGAATTCTTGTTTGTTCAGAATACCTTTGCCTTCTATGTCCACTAAATCCCAAATCCTTCCAAGTATCAAGTCTGGGAGTCCTAATTTTTTGCAGAAAATCATCAGCATCAGAAGCCAACAACCTTTCAGCATTTCCAGTATCAACCTGTCTATAGAATTTTTCATATACAGGATTCCCACTTGATAGCTGTTTCAGAGAGAGCTGGGCTGATGCAGCTGTGGTGCATGTTTCCATCATGCACCAGAGGAGCAGGAAGGAAGGGCAGATGGGAGCTTGAGGTGGGGAGGAGGCAGAAAGAGCAGCCAGAGGAGAGGTCTGGGTGGGCGGCTCCCTTGCACCACCTCATTTTACAATTCTCAGAATGGGTCTACCATCTATTTTCCCATATTCTGCTATCAGACAGCTATTTTCTTCCAGAGACAAACTGTATGACTAATAATTTGGTCCATCATAAATATGCACACTATTTCAGTTTCAAATCCAGTGTATGATCTTGTTTCTTAAACTGTTAAATCTTAATGTGTGTAGTTTGGAGAAAGTAATAATGCAGAAGTCCTGGTGTGGCACTCTGAGTCAATGTACTAGATTACAAAGTCGATTTGAACTCCAAGATCAGCAGTTCAAGCTCACCAGATGCTCCTTGGAAACCCTATAGAGGGTCCATGGTTTGGAACAGACTCAATGGCACTAGACACCAAGAACAAAAATAATGCATTTTGGTTAAAAAACCAAAAGGGAAGAACACACTCAACATTTATAAAGTTGAAATAATTGAAGAGAAAATTCAAGCCTTGACTTGTAATATTTAAGGATTCTATACTGGACTGCAAAGTTGGTTCAAAATGCAAGGTTCAAGTTTACCAGCTACTTCTCAGAAACCCTATATAGGGTCGCTATTAGTAAGGAAGAAGTCAAAGGTGCATTAAAGGCATTGGCAAGGGACACAGATCAGATAATTGATGGAATACAAATTGAAATCTTTCAACCAACTGATAAAACACTGGAGGCACTCTCATCTATACTAAGAAATTTGGAAGACAACTACTACGTGGCCAACTGATTAAAGGAGATATGTGTGCCCATTCAAAAGAGAAGTGACTCAACAGAATTTGGAAATCATCAGACAATATCATTAATATCTGATGCAAGTAAAATTTTGCTCCAAATGTACATCTACAGAGAACTGCCTGTGGTTTAAGCCAGATTCAGAGGAGGGTGTAGAATGAGGGATATTATTATGGATGTCAGATGGATCTTGGCTGAAAGCAGAGAATACCAGTAAGTTGTTTAACTGTGTTTTATTGATTATGCAAAGGCTTTTGATTGTGTGGATCAGGAGAAGCTATGGACAACATTGTGGAGAATGAGTATTCTGGAATACGCACTTAATTGTGCTCATGAGAAACCTGTGCATAAACCAAGAGGCAGTTGTTTGAACAGAACAAGGGAACATTGAATGATTGAAAAGGATCCAGGGTGTGTGCCAGGTTTGTATTTTTTCACCATACTGCTTCAATCTACTGTATGCTGAGCACATAATCAGAGAAACTGGATTATGAAGAAAAAAGTGGCATCAGGATTGGAGGAAGGTTATTAACAACCTGCCATATACAGATGATATATCCTTACTTGCTTATGGTGAAGAGGACTTAAAATACTTACTGATAATGATCAAAGAACACAACCTTCGGTATGGGTTGAACCTCAACATAAAGAAAACAGAAATCCTCACAACTGGACTAATAATCATCATTCATATAAATAAAAAATAAAAAAAATGAAGTTGTCAAAGACTTCATTTTGCTGTGATCAACCATCAACACTCATGGTAGCAGCAGTCAGTAATTTAAATGATGTATTTAATTAGCCAAATCTTACTCACAAGACCTATTTAAAGTGTTGAAGAGCAAAGATGTCAGTTTGAGACCTAAGGTGCATCTTACTTAAGCCACGGTATTTTCAATAACCTCATATACATGTGATAGTTGGACCGTGAATAAGGAAGACTATAAAAGAATTGTTGTATTTAAGTTACAGTGTTGTAGGAGAATATTAAATGTACCATGGACTGCAAAAAGAACAAACCAATCTGTGTTGGAAGAAGTGCAACCAGAATGTTCCCTGGAAGCCAGGATGGCCAGAATTCATCTCTCATAGTTCTGACATATTGTAAGAAGGAACAAGTCCCTTGAGAAGGTTATTACATTTGATAAAGTGAAGGGTTGGAGAAAAAAAGGAAGGCACCCAATGAGACTGACTGGCATAGTGGCAACAGTAATGATCTCATGCATGGAAGGAATTGTGAGGTTGATGCAATCCTGGGCAGAATTTCATTCTGTTCTGCATAAGGTTGTTATGAGTCAGTATCTTCTGGATTGCACCTAACAACAGCAACAATAGTGTATATGTAAAGCATGTGGAACTGTACCTGATGCATTTTAAGGGCTGAAGGAAGCCTGGTAGCATATTGAATTAGGAGTTTGGCTGGTAAACTCAAGAGCAGCAGTTAGAATTTACCAGTGACTTCTCAGGAGAAAGATGAGACTTTATGCTACCTTAAAGATTTACATCCTCAGAAATTCTATACAGTGTGTACTGTGAGTTGGAATCAACTCCATGGCACACAATCACCACTACCACCATGGAAGTTTGATGTTATGGATTGAGTTGGGCCTTCCCAAACTCCATATTGGAATCCTAATGCTTCTACCTGTGGATACAATCCTATTTGGGCATAGAGTTCTCTTTGTTATGTTTATGAGGTCATATCATTATTGTTGTTTTTGTTGTTAAGTGCCATTGAGTCAATTGCGACCCATAGCAACCCTGCATAGGGTTTCTGAAGAGCAGCTGGTGAGCTTGAACCACTGATCTTGCAGTTCAAATGTCTTTGCAGTCTGACACATCAACCCACAGTGTCACACCAGGACTTCCATATCATTATAGTGTTTGTTCAAAATCTGATAATTTCTGTTTAACATAGAGCATATAGACATGGTGACTGAAAGCACAGTACATTAATGCCTCATGGAGATCACCAAGGAACCAAGGACTATCAGGGATACAGGTGTTGAAACAAGGATCTTCCTCTAGAGCCAACACAGAAAGAGCCTTCCTCCATAGTCTATGACATGAATTCATATTTATAGCCTTCTAAACTGAACAAAAATAAAATCTTCATCTTTAAAATCACCCACTGATGATATTTGTGTTACAAAGGCACTAGATAAGCAAGAAAGCAAATACGATTCATCCACAGACTTAAGACTTATTGGAAAATTAGGAAAACCATATTAGTTTTGTACTGTATAGAGATTTAATCTGTGGAAATAGAGAAAAATTAGCACATAATGGGATATTATCACCATTTTTTATGATGAAATCAGTGTCAAAAAACACCACAGATACTTACAGATACTGTAGTTGTAGCTGCCACCCAAATGTATATCCATGGTTTGATTACTTAATCTGAGGTGTCCTCAAGAGATTAATTTTTAAATGTTTGCAAAGGAAAAAAAAAATACCATATAGATTCATTTGTAAACAATGCTTGTGTTTTTTTTTCTCTACTCACAGATTGAAAAGGAATGGTGTTGCATTCATGATGCAAAAGAAAATATCCAGATCAGTCATGAGGTACAACGCTGTCTGTGATAAGATAATATACATGCACCTACAGGAAGGACCAGTTAATACCACTATTATTCAAATTTACACACCAAACACTATAGTCAGTGAGGATTTAATAGAAGAATTCTGTCAACTTCTTCAATCTGAAATTGATAAAACATGCAATCAAGATGTATCGATCAATTAGAAACCATATAAGGAAAGTTACAACAAAACCAAACGAAATAAAAAAAAAATAATAACAGAATACTACAAAGAGCTGTAGTCCAACAAATTCTAAAATTTGAATGACATGGATATATTTCTAGAAAAATACGACTTACCTAAACTTACTCAGGCTGGAGTAGAAAACTTGAACAAACCCATAACAAAAGAAGAAATTGACCAGGTCATCAAAAAACTGCCAACCAACAAAAACCCAGGCCCAG